>NC_057805.1:133424130-133495436 GCF_018294505.1 Triticum aestivum | reverse complement strand
GGCCCGGTCGGGCACGGTGGTTTTTTTTTAATATTCCGCCGAATCTAAAACAATCGCAGAAAATTAAATAAAAATCCAAAAATGATAAAACAAATTTTCCCCGTCTAATTAAAATAATTAGAACAAGGTGAACATTTTTTGACACAAAAATGCAGTTTTGAAAACGTGCAAATTTTTTATGCAAGTAAAATTGCGAATAACATCCGAATAAAATCCAATATATGATTTTAATATTTTCCCTCCAATATTTCAATTGTTTTGGAGAAGTCATATTTTCTCCTCTCATTTATTTTAATATGAAATATTTTTCCGGAGAGAAAATAATTAAAACCAAAATCCTCGTTTTATTATTTGATAAAAATCAAATATGAAAAATCGGGAAAATCCCCAACTCTCTCCGAGGGTCCTTGAGTTGCTTAGGATTTATCGAGGATTTGCCAAACTGCAAGAAAATATGCTATGCAATGATGATCTAATGTATAACATTTCAAATTGTAAATTTGGGATGTTACACATACCAAGCATTTCAATCATACACACAATATGCTCGATATGTGTAAATACAACATGGCATCACAGCATAACATTATGACACAAGTATTTATTCATTAGGCTCCGAGGAGCCAAGTATTACAATTATGGTCTCATGACCCAACATACAGAGCATACAAGCATCGAGCGGAAGCATAAACATGTCTGAGTACAGACAACTACAAATGAAAAAGGCTGAGAAGCCTGACTATCTACACGACCCTCCCAAGGGTACAAGATCGTAGCTGAGGTATCAAGCTAAACGTCGAAGTCCATGCGGAACTACTAGCGAGACTGACGTCTCTCTGCAAAACATAAAATAGGCAAACGTGAGTACAAATGTACCCAGCAAGACTTACATCAGAACTAGCTACATATGCATCAGTATCAACAAAGGGGGTGGTAGAGTTTGACTGCAGCAAGCCAGCTTTGACTCAGTGGCTATCCTAAACTATGACTGAAAGTAACTCTTTTGAGGTGGCGCACACGAGTCCACATATTCACCATATCAATACACCACTATGGATCCGCTCCCATCCCCTACGAGAAGGCCATCCATAACAGTCACACCTATCTTGCGCATTTTAGAGTATCCACTTTCACTTGTCTATGAACTGTACAGACAACCCAGAAGTCCTTTACCGCGGACACGGCTATTCGAATAGATGATGTTAACCCTGCAGGGGTGTACTTCTTCACACACGCTCTCACCACTTACCGCCGTTTACACGATATGTACTCGGCAACCTTCAAGCGGAAGCCCAACGAGGGTGTCGGCCACGGCCTACCTAAACACTCAAGTCTCTAGTCCAGGTTTATCGCCTATTCAGGTTCCATCCACAGGGAGTCCGGCCGAGGTTTCCACATACGGCCCCGAACGATGTGTACAGGGTTCCGAGACACCAAACGGGCGCCCGGCATGCCCGGCCACGTGCCTACCGCATCACAGCCCACCACTCGGGTCAGCGCTGCGCACGGCCTCCAGCATACTACAAACACCAGAAACTACTTGCAACTCCTGGATAGAGGACAAGGGTGGTTAAGAAGCCGAGAGGGTCCATTGGTTTCGGGCCCAATGCATGGTAGTAGTTGTTCATGGATCACAAACACAGAACTCAGTTCCTGAGGACGGCTTCAATGAGACAACCCACCATGTACTCCTACATGGCCTCTCACCGCTACCTTTACCAAATCGTGTTCACACACTTAGCTCACACATAGTAGAACATGTTCACACACCTCCAATTCATCCCCGATGAATCGGACCTGACTCAACTCTAAGCAGTAGCAGGCATGACAAACAAGCATGAATGAGTAGGCACATCAGGGCTCAAACAACTCCTACTCATGCTAGTGGGTTTCATCTATTTACTGTGGCAATGACAGGTCATGCAGAAGAAAGGGGGTTCAACTACCGCAGCATGTAACAATTGAATCGTTATTGTCCTAATGAAGTAAAAAGAGCAGGAGCGAGAGAGTGGGATTGTATCAGAATGAACAAGGGGGTTTTGCTTGCCTGGCACTTCTGAAGATGATATAGCTCTTCATCGGTGTCATCGAACTCATCGTCGGAACATACGTCTACCGGGGGGAACAACCATCGGCAAACACAGAAAGAACACAATCAATGCAATGCACAATATGATGCATGATCATGACATGTCAATATGCTGTGATTTGAGCTAATGCTTCTAAGAAGAGAAGGGTTTGAGTTGATTTGAACCAAAGGTTCAAATTCAAATTCAAACTAAGAACTTATAAAGTGCATTATCATGTTTTGATCAAAATAGCAAGGTTAAGTTGCTAAACATGCATGAAACAAGTATAGATGGAAAGATTGGATTTTTCTGATCATTTTTCATATATGAATTATTTCATTTGGAGTTATAGAATATTTTCTATGATTTTTACAAGTTTTAACTAATTTTCTGGAATTTCTGAATTATTTTAAATACAGAAATTATTTACTGCGTCAGCATGACATCATCATGACGTCAGCAGGTCAACGGGGCTAGTCCAGGTCAAATCTGACGTGTGGGGTCCACACGTCAGTGACACAGGGCTGGTTAGTGTCGCTGATAGGTGGGACTGGTCAACGGCCACGTCAGCAGACTCAATGCTGACGGGTGGGTCCCACTGCTTATGAACTAATCCAAACAGAAAATAAAACTAACCTAAATAGGTACAGGGCCCACATGGCAGTGGCTCTAGGGGGTTAATTAGGGCATCATTAGTGGCTAATGACTTGCCATGTCAGCACTGCCGGCGACCTCAAGTCGCGGCGGAGCCTGCGCGGCAGGCCACGGGGATGGCGGGCGAGGGCACCAGGAGGAAGCCCAGGCCCGTGCGCGTCTAGGGGAGGCCGCGGGGCCGTCGGGGATGGCCTGTTGCGATGGAGGCGGCGAGGTTAGCGGCGGCCGAAGCTCGGCGATGTGCGTGAGCGGCAGCTGCGGCGTGCCATCGAGAAAACAGAGAGGGGGAGAAGGTGCAGCAGCTCACAGCGGTTGCAGTAGGCGTCGCAGCGGCTCGGGGAAGGCCGGAGCTGAGCGGGGCGGCGAGGTCGATCTCCGGCGGCCGAGGAGGGGAAAACCATCGGTGGCGGCGTTGCAGGGCGTCCGGGGCCTCGTGGCTCGTCGAGGAGGTCGGGGACGTCGAGACGGAGCTCGCAAGCATGGCAGGAGGTCGAGGGGGAGGTGCTGGACGTGGTGGCAGCGAACGGTGGTGACTAGCTCCGCTCGGGCGCGTGCGGGGAGAGAGCAGAGAAGGGGGAGGAAGCCGAGGGAGAGTGACAGAGGTCCAGGGGTAGGTCGGGGCGATGCACGTGGCGCTCGGGGCCGACTCCAGCAGCGGCAAGCAAGCAGGAGGTGGCCTGACACGTGCTCGCGCGCGCCGGCCACGCGCTCGTCCTCCTGGCAAGGGGGAAGATGACAGGGAGGAGCCCCTGGTGGGCTAGGCCGGCCAGCTACAGTGCTGGGACGGTTGGTGGGCGTCAGGTAAGTTTTCTCTGCTCTATTTTATTTCTGTTCTGTTTTCCTTTTATTAATTCATTTTGCCACTGTTTTGAACTCCAAACAAATTGAAAACAGTGACAACATTCCTCTGAATATTTTATATTGCACAATGGGATTATCCAAAGGCACATAAATTATTTCAGAGTTATCTGAAATTATATTCCATATATTAAGAATATAAAACCAAATCCAAATCCAATATTGATTTAAATTAAATGCCCAAAATAATTCCTTAAAAATGTTCATTATTTTTTGTTTGGAACAAAGCCCTGGCCAAAAATACCAAATATCAATACGGATCATTTTGGTTTCATTGAATGCAAATTTTAGTTGAACCTAGTTTGATTCAAGTGGTGCTAGGGTTTGAACATCCCCGTTTCAAGATTTCAATTAAAGTTAGACATGATGCATGGATGCTTGTGCAACTATTTGCAATCAAATTCTAGGGCTGTGACAACTCACCCCCACTAAACAAGAATCTCGTCCTGAGATTCAACACGTGAGGTAAGAAGACAGAGGGGACACAAAGCCGACACGATCTTCATGATCCAATTACCCTTCTCGAGGATGTTGATTCGTTCCATCATGTTGATCTTGATGTCTTTGCTTTCGAGATCTTCATCCAGCTATGATGACGACAGAAAGAAACTCTACAGAAAACGATCTCCTCAAAGATCGAGCACTCAAGATCAACTCATGGAATGAGACACAGAAACATCTCTCGAGCTGAGACACAAGATAAAAATTTGGAATGAGGAAAGGTAGCAGATGACAAAGGTTCAATTTGGTAGGCAACATCTTCATGTTGGAGTAGGATGGTGCATGGTTTCAAAGTAGCGAGGAGATAATTGCCATGATTCCATAACGGGACACCTTGGGGGAGGTGACTCATGGAACTATTCCCTTAAGTGGCAAAAAGAATTACTTTTGATTCAAAGATCATTGCAACTCTCTATACCAGCCTAAGGCAATCACAAACGATCGTTTGAATGAATTCGAAAGAATGGCATACTCATACCAGAATGGACGATGTGGACTACCTTGTTGAAGACAACGCAATGGATGATTTTGCTTATCATCAAAAATGGACGAGACCCAAGGTAGAATGGCACAATGGCGGTGCAAGCTGGGAACAAAATGCAAATGCCGAGAATGTTCCAACCATCATATCTGCCTGAGATTCAGATCTGGCTCGGAACAGGATATTTCAGACAGCATGTCTCGGAAAGAAAGTTTGCAACACAAACCGACGAGATGACATTGCGAGATTCTCGGGAGATGAACTACGATAGCAAGCTACAAAACATGAGCCGGTTCTGCTACATACATGTGAACACGCTGTCCCAGACAAGCATGACCACATGGTAGTCTTATAATAAAACACTACCGAGTTCTGGTTGGGAACCATCATCGCGAATAACGAAGTCTTGTGCATTACCATGGATTAGCACTTAACTCCTTTTCCTAGAACAAATCAGTCGGTGGCTTGGTGTGCTAGGGACACATGTAGAATGAAGGTTGCAAGTCTCCAAACCACAGAATACTTCACACGTATGCATGACCGATTTGGGATGATTCCAGAGGAAGCAACATTGACTTGCTCAAATTCACGCCGGCAACTTGCATCAAATGCACGTGAACTTAGAGGAAGTCACTACTTTCATCCAGACATATGGTTCATGAGCTAACATGAAGAAATGCTTACAAAAGTTTCCAATACTAACCTAAGTGTTCAACATGAATCATGGACAAGATAAAGATGTTGTCGATGGGCTCAGCAACAATTTATCAAGATTTCCATAAGATGGGGTTACATGATTATGTGGACAAGATGATAACATTGGTCATACCAAAAGATATAATGGTGTATGCCCGAGGAAACAACCACGGATAAGACAACATTACGAACATCATTGGTTCTGATTTGATTTGATGATAGCCCATACTCAAATCAACGTTTGGATAAGATGATAGGTCCGTTAACTGATCACGAGGGTCAATTGATGAAAATACCATCTTTCTTCAAGACACATACAAGATATCCCTTAAAATGAACTAAGTCGGACAAGCTTTTATCTTCCAACTATCCAAGTTGTTGTTTAGCTTAACCAACTAGCTCAGGGTATCCGACACAGATTCTTGGAGAAAGGGGTGGCTGCGAGAAACCAACTTGATCACGAGCTCAACATAGCGGTCAGGTGACAACCTGGGGATACCTCCGAGAAGATATTCGGAAAATCACGAACCACCGATATGATACTAAGCTCGAGATCAATCTTGCTTTTCAGGGCAAGACGATATGATCAATAGAGCAAGGGTTTGGCAAAATCCTAACTCGTTGATCGAAGAGTGCACCAGGAAATAAGATCTAGGTAGCACGATCAACCTTAGGGTGATGATTCAATAACCAGCACACTAAGAATGATATTAATTTCCATTAACTACCAAGCAAAGGGTTGCTAGGAGTATTGATTTCACACATCACGATTCACTTGTCGGTATTCCGGTTACAATAACACGGAGACCGAGCAATGAACGATGATGGCGAGAAGTATCAGTGTATCAAGAGTTCATAGGAGGTGGTGCAATTCCCATGACATTTTTGACATAAAGTGGGTAATACTTCAGGGTAGAACAGAACAAAAGCTGGATTTGCATTTTGATCTGGGAATACAACTGCTTTGACCCAATCCTGGAAATGGATAAGGTACTGGAGTTTGTTTCTCCTAGTCATTCCCAGATAGAATGGCTTGACGGAGCACAAGAGTAAAGGCATCGATAAACGAATGCACGCATACTCTTGACTATCAATTGATAGCGAAGGTCGGAAAACAACTAAAGAGGGACAACTCAAAGGAACATATAACTTTTTGAGTTGTGGATGCATAGATCAGTATGTCGAGCAAAGTTCAACATAATTCTTCCGGATAACCCATGCAGAAAAGGAAGGACTGGCAGAGTCACAACATAGAATCGAGAGCTCATCAAGGGCACTCTGGTTGTGATCCTTAGGTTCAACGAGAAACTTCTGCCATAAGTAGTTCATGGCATTTGGAAGAGGAAAATACCACGGACCTCGAGGACTATCATAAAGGTTACTAATATCCTAAAGGAACTAGCAAACACTATCAACATGAAGTAAGTAGAGTGAATCTCGGGTTCGAGAACCTAGGAATAGAATGCCTACTAACTAAATGGCATCATGGGATGCTTTCGGGAATAATGGACCGAATCATCACACGGAGGATACAACGCATTGCTAGATTACTGAGGGGGTTCTCTAAGACACCTAGGGTCATAATAATAGCTCCAACATATATGTCGAGGCAACAGAGTACCTCAACTCAACGATTAGTGTGGTTAAACTGGCCCAAAGAAACATTGGGAACGGAAAGAAGGGAGCTGCAAATGCATCAGACTAGTAAGAAACCTGGGATGACTCGGACAACATAACGGCTGTAAATGCTCAGAAAAAGATTTGAGACATTCACAAGGATTTGCATAGTCACTTAACAGCATCATATCAAGGTTCTGGTTCAACTGACAACATACTAAAAGTAGTAGAAACTAAACTGAGGCCTCGAACCAACAATCCTAAGACTCTACGGATTAGTAACACGTGATCTTGATAGAAAGACGAGAAACCTAGTCCTTAATCCCCGTAGAAAAGAAGAGGTTGACTCGGATCAGAAGGGCATAAGGTAAAGAAGTAAAAAAGAGCCTTACGTTCCCTTCCACAATCAATTCCCTTATATAACTAAAGCATTTCTAGACTCAACTTCGACAAGTTTGGCTTGGTAATCCTACAGGCAGTCAGGCTCTGATACCAAAGCTGTCCGGACCCCGATTCCAAGTCACATTGATCTAGCCGGTAACACCTCATATCACTTTGCGGCCTCACGCACGGTATTCCCACGGGTGTCGCCTTACCATGGCCCGTGACCGTTTGCGCCTTTTGGCTCACGTATATGATAGTGTCGCTAGCATCCATATGACAGAGAACCCGGGCCGACATGACTAGTCGTGAACCCAAAGTGGCACTAACTTACGGAGACAGGCATACATGAATCAACAGCGAGCATGTCGGTCAGCAGCGTACGAATCCGGGCTGTAGCACAGGGCTAACAGGACTCCGGTGAACCGGGCTGTAGCAGGCTAGGCTGGACTCCAGATGTCACCGCGTGGCATTTCCCCGAAGTGATAGACATAGGAACGAAGTGAATCACATGCCGGCCAGTCAAGTGTTCCGGAGCAGTAGTGCTGGGCTAGCAAGACTCCGGTGAACCGGGCTGTAGCGGACTACTATGGCTCATGGAAGCACAAGACTACATTTCCCCATAAGAGAGGCTACCAAGGATAAACAACTAGGTTGTCGGATCCCACACATACCAAGCATTTCAATCATACACACAATATGCTTGATATGTGTAAATACAACATGGCATCACAACATAACTCTACGACTCAAGTATTTATTCATTAGGCTCCGAGGAGCCAAGTATTACAATCATGGTCTCATGACCCAACATACAGAGCATACAAGCATCGAGCGGAAGCATAAACATGTCTGAGTACAGACAACTACAAATGAAAAAGGCTGAGAAGCCTGACTATCTACACGACCATCCCAAGGGTACAAGATCGTAGCCGAGGTATCAAGCTAAACGTCGAAGTCCACGTGGAACTACTAGCGAGACTGATGTCTCTCTGCAAAACATAAAATAGGCAAACGTGAGTACAAATGTACCTAGCAAGACTTACATCATAACTAGCTACATATGCATCAGTATCAACAAAGGGGGTGGTAGAGTTTGACTGCAGCAAGCCAGCTTTGACTCAGTGGCTATCCTAAACTATGACAGCAAGTAACTCTTTTGAGGTGGCGCACACGAGTCCACATATTCACCATATCAATACACCACTATGGATCCGCTCATGTCCCCTACGAGAAGGCCATCCATAGCACTCACACCTATCTTGCGCATTTTAGAGTATCCACTTTCACTTGTCTATGAACTGTACAGGCAGCCCAGAAGTCCTTTACCGCGGACACAGCTATTCGAATAGATGATGTTAACCCTGCAGGGGTGTACTTCTTCACACACGCTCTCACCACTTACCGCCGTTTACACGACATGTACTCGGCAACCTTTAAGCGGAAGCCCAACGAGGGTGTCGGCCACGGCCTACCTAAACACTCAAGTCTCTAGTCCAGGTTTATCGCCTATTCAGGTTCCATCCGCAGGGAGTCTGGCCGAGGTTTCCACATACGGCCCCGAACGATGTGTACAGGGTTCTGAGACACCAAACGGGTGCCCGGCATGCCCGGCCACGTGCCTACCGCATCACAGCCCACCCCTCGGGTCAGCGCTGCGCACGGCCTCCAGCATACTACAAACACCAGAAACTACTTGCAACTCCTGGACAGAGGACAAGGGTGGTTAAGAAGCCGAGAGGGTCCATTGGTTTCAGGCCCAATGCATGGTAATAGTTGTTCATGGATCACAAACACAGAACTCAGTTCCTGAGGATGGCTTCAATGAGACAACCCACCATGTACTCCTACATGGCGTCTCACCGCTACCTTTACCAAATCGTGTTCACACACTTAGCTCACACATAGTAGGACATGTTCACACACCTCCAATTCATCCCCGATGAATCAGACCTGACTCAACTCTAAGAAGTAGCAGGCATGACAAACAAACATGAATGAGTAGGCACATCAGGGCTCAAACAACTCCTACTCATGCTAGTGGGCTTCATCTATTTACTCTGGCAATGACAGGTCATGCAGAGGAAAGGGGGTTCAACTACCGCAGCATGTAACAGTTGAATCGTTATTGTCCTAATGCAGTAAAAAGAGCAGGAGCGAGAGAGTGGGATTGTATCGGAATGAACAAGGGGGTTTTGCTTGCCTGGCACTTCTGAAGATGATATAGCTCTTCATCGGTGTCATCGAACTCATCGTCGGAACATACGTCTACCGGGGGGACAACCACCGGCAAACACAGAAAGAACACAATCAATGCAATGCACAATATGATGCATGATCATGACATGTCAATATGCTATGATTTGAGCTAATGCTTCTAAGAACAGAAGGGTTTGAGTTGATTTGAACCGAAGGTTCAAATTCAAATTCAAACTAAGAACTTATAAAGTGCATTATCATGTTTTGATCAAAACAGCAAGGTTAAGTTGTTTAAACATGCTTTAAACCAGTACAGATGGAAAGATTGGATTTTTCTGATCATTTTTCATATATGAATTATTTCATTTGGAGTTATAGAATATTTTCTATGATTTTTACAAGTTTTAACTATTTTCTGGAATTTCTGAATTATTTTAAATACATAAATTATTTACTGCATCAGCATGACATCGTCATGACGTCAGCGGGTCAACGGGGCTAGTCTAGGTCAAACCTGACGTGTGGGGTCCACACATCAGTGACACAGGGCTGGTTAGTGTCGCTGACAGGTGGGCCTGGTCAACGGCCACGTCAGTAGAGTCAATGCTGACGGGTGGGTCCCACTGCTTATGAACTAATCTAAACAGAAAATAAAACTAACCTAAACAGGTACAGGGCCCACATGGCAGTGGCTCTAGGGGGTTAGTTAGGGCATCATTAGTAGCTAATGACTTGCCATGTCAGCACTGCCGGCGACCTCAAGTAGCGGCGGAGCCCGCGCGGCAGGCCACGGGGATGGCGGGCGAGGGCACCAGGAGGAAGCCCAAGCCCGTGGGCGTCTAGGGAAGGCCGCGGGGCCATCGGGGATGGCCTGTTGCGACGGCGGCGGCGAGGTTAGCGGCGGCCGAAGCTCGGTGATGTGCGCGAGCGGCAGCTGCGGCGTGCCATCGAGAAAACGGAGAGGGGGAGAAGGTGCAGCAGCTCACAGCGGTTGCAGTAGGCGTCGCAACGGCTCGGGGAAGGCCGGAGCTGGGCGGGGCGGCGAGGTCGATCTCCGGCGGCCGAGGAGGGGAAAAGCATCGGTGGCGGCGTTGCAGGGCGCCCGGGGCCTCTTGGCTCGTCGAGGAGGTCGGGGACGTCGAGACGGAGCTCGCAGGCACGGCAGGAGGTCGAGGGGGAGGCGCTGGATGCGTTGGCAGCGGACGGCGGTGACTAGCTCCGCTCGGGCGCGTGCGGGGAGAGAGCAGAGAAGGGGGAGGAAGCCGAGGGAGAGTGAGAGAGGTCCAGGGGAAGGTCGGGGCGATGCACGTGGCGCTCGGGGCCGACTCCAGCAGCGGCAAGCAAGCAGGAGGTGGCCGGACGCGTGCTCACGCGCGCCGGCCACGCGCTCGTCCTCCTGGCAAGAGGGAAGACGACAGGGAGGAGCCCCTGGTGGGCTGAGCCAGCCAGCTACAGTGCTGGGCCGGTTGGTGGGCGTCAGGTAAGTTTTCTCTGCTCTATTTTATTTCTGTTCTATTTTCCTTTTATTAATTCATTTTGCCACTGTTTTGAACTCCAAACAAATTGAAAACAGTGACAACATTCCTCTGAATATTTTATATTGCACAATGGGATTATCCAAAGGCACATAAATTATTTCAGAGTTATCTGAAATTATATTCCATATATTAAGAATATAAAACCAAATCCAAATACAATATTGATTTAAATTCAATGCCCAAAATAATTCCTTAAAAATGTTCATTATTTTTGGTTTGGAACAAAGCCCTTGCCAAAAATACCAAATATCAATAAGGATCATTTTGGTTTCATTGAATGCAAATTTTAGTTGAACCTAGTTTGATTCAAGTGGTGCTAGGGTTTGAACATCCCCATTTCAAGATTTCAATTAAAGTTAGACATGATGCATGGATGCTTGTGCAACTATTTGCAGTCAAATTCTAGGGCTATGACAGTACGGGATCGCAGCTAAGCCCCCAAGTGAGAGGGTTGCTCTTCACTCGGATTATTTTTGAAACTTAGGCGGATCTGGTTCGCAGCTAAGCCCCCGAGTGAGTGGGTTTCTCTTCACTCGGAGTGTTTTTGAAACTTAGGCGAATCAGGTTCATGGCTAAGCCACCCACTAGGGGGTTTGGACACATATTTATGCAAAAACAATCATCAGGAGACTGCGGAAATCATGTCCTTGATAAACAATCTGAAAGATACTTCTTATTACATCTCGACAATCCGAGTGTTTAGGTATAAAAGCAGCGGAGCAGATCCACGTTCCAAGAGCACGGCTCATCTTGCTTCTTGGCTACGCTGTAGAGGTGATATTCCCCATTGTGGAGCACCTTGGTGATGATGAAGGGTCCTTCCCAAGCAGGAGCGAGCTTATGAAGTCGTTGTTGATGCACTCGGAGCACAGGGTCTCCTTCTTGAAATGCTCGACCTTTGACGTTTCGGGCGTGGAATCGACTAAGGTCTTGCTGATAAATAGTCGACCGGATCAAAGCCATCTCTCGCTCTTCCTCCGGAAGATCAACAGCGTCTTGACGTGCTTGCTCTGGCTCGGCCTCCGAGAAAAGTTCCACTTGAGGTGCATTGTGCAGCAAGTCGCTCGAAAGCACGGCTTCAGCCCCATACACCATGAAGAAAGGGGTTTGATCGGTTGGGAGTTGTCCTCAATCCCCAAAGAATGGACGGGGTGTAGAGATGCTCCAAGAACACATTACTGGGAATAGGCTTCCGAGTGGAACCTATTTTTTCCAGATCATCAGCTTCTTGATTCTTGAGTCGGGGAACGTGGTGGAGCTCTAACCCTTCAAACTTCTTCTCTAACTTCCTTACTGCATTGCAATATCCGGTCATGGAGGGACTCCGGACATCCCATTCCTTCATCACTTGATTAACCATCAAGAGACGGACGCCGAGTGAAATGGCCATACGCAACCCGTAGAGAAGTGCTTCGTACTCTGCTTCATTGTTGGAGGAATCGAAGTGAATCTGGAGAACATAACTGAGCTTGTCACCTCTTGGGGATACCAGAACTACTCCGGCACCAGAACTGTTTAACATCTTGGATCCATCAAAGAACATGGTCTAGTGTTTTGAGTGAACTTGAGTCGGCTGCTGTTGCTCAATCCACTCGGCCAGGAAATCTGCGATTGCTTGAGATTTGATTGCCCTTTTTGCTTCAAACTTGATATCCAGAGGGAGAAGTTCAATCACACACTTAGCCACTCGACCGATTGCATCTCGATTGTTCAAATTTTTTGACAATGGAGCATCACTGACGACTGAAATGAGTGATCTGCGAAGTAATGTGCAACTTTCTCCGTGGTCAAATAAATTCCATAGACGAGCTTCTGGTAATGCGGATACCTTTGCTTGGATAGAGTCAAGACTTCATAAATGTAATACACTGGGTGTTGAACTTTGTAAGCTTTGCCTTCTTCCTCCCGCTCGACTGTGAGCACTGTGCTGACAACCTGGCCAGTGGCTGCAATATCTATAGAGGCTCTTTGCGGACTGGGGAAGCAAGCACCGGCCGGGTGGAAAGTAGGGCTTTGAGCTCTACAAACGCTGCTTCAGCTTCATGAGTCCACTCGAATGTATCAGAATTTTTCATCAGTCGGTAAAGAGGCAATGCCTTTTCACCGACACGAGAAATGAATCGATTCAATGCAGCCAAACAACCTGTAAGCTTCTGAACATCATGCACACGCACATGGCGTTTCATTCGGAGAATTGCTCCAATATTTTCTGGGTTTGTGTCGATCTCTCGTTCGGAAATGATAAAACCAAGCAACTTCCCTCCTGGGACTCCGAATGTGCACTTGGATGGATTAAGCTTGATGTCATATCTTCTTAGGTTGGCAAAGGTTTTAGCTAGGTCAGTCAGCAGGTTGGAACTCTTGCGCGTCTTGACCATGATATCATCCATGTATGCTTCCATGTTTCGACTGATTTGAGTGAGAAGGCACTTCTGAATCATGCGCATGAACGTGGCACCAGCATTCTTGAGACCAAAATGCATAGTAACATAGCAAAAACATCTGAATGGGGTGATGAAGGCCATTTTTATTTCATCGGGCCAATACAGTCGGATCTGATGGTACCTGGAATATGCATCCAAAAAGGACAAATGCTCACACCCCACAGTCTCGACAATCTGATCGATGCAGGGGAGAGGAAAGTGATGTTTCAGGCAGGCCCGATTGATATGCTTGAAGTCAATACACATACGAAGTGAGTCATCTTTCTTGGGAACCATGACGACGTTGGCGAGCCACTCGAAGTGGTATATCTCGCGGATGATCTTAGCTGAAAGGAGCCGATCCACTTCCTCGCCAATCGCCTTCCTCTTCTCCATGGCGGACCGACGGAGATGCTCTTTGACAGGTTTTGCTTTTGGGTCGACACGTAAATGGTGCTCAGCTAGTATCCTGGGTACACCCGGCATGTCTGATGGTTTCCATGCAAAGATGTCCCAATTCTCACGGAGGAACTGGATGAGCGCTTCTTCCTATTTACTGTCGAGTGTTGTTGAGATGTGGGTCGGAGCAGTAGTGGGGTCTTCCAGGTGAATATGGACAGGCTTTGTCTCACCTGCCGAATGAAATGCGGACTCTGAGGCAGGCTTCTTAGCTCGCAATAAATCACTCTGATCTGCATTTTTCTTGTATTCCTCCATCTCTACCGCTACCATCTGCTCGTCAGCAATTTTTGAGCCTTTTTAAAGGCACTCTTCTGCTCTCTGCCTATTTCCCGTGACTGTGATCACACCTTCGGGTCCAGGCATCTTCAACTTGAGATATATGTAACATGGTCGAGCCATGAAACGAGCATATGCGGGCCTGCCCAGAATAGCATGATAAGCACTGTGGAAATCCGCCACCTCAAACGTCAACTTCTCCTTGCGGTAATTCTTGGAATCACCGAAAACCACATCAAGAGCAA
Source organism: Triticum aestivum (assembly GCF_018294505.1). Lineage (NCBI taxonomy): Eukaryota > Viridiplantae > Streptophyta > Magnoliopsida > Poales > Poaceae > Triticum > Triticum aestivum. The sequence goes on along the minus strand of NC_057805.1, from coordinate 133,481,036 downwards.
TTTGTCCGAGTGACTTTGCCTTTTTTTTGGGGATGACATCTGTCACGACCGGTTTTTCAATAAAATAATTATTGAGAGACCAATCCCTTTTACGGACCAGCGAGGAAGAATTCCTTCTCACTGGTAGACAATATCTTGGTCACAGAAGAAAAATACCAGGAGTACTAAATATAATACAAGGTTGAGCAGAGACTGCCCAACAATTTATTACATGCACGCCGCTAAAGCAAGACGGCGGATAGGGTGGCAAACTACTAACTCACGATAATAACGGTGGTGGAAATATCATCGCGAAGCGAGTGATTTGATTCCAGAAGATTACAACTCATCGAGCGTCGGAGTGAGGCTCGAGAAGACTTATTGCGGGTGGCGGAAGCGTATACAATACAAGTGACCAATATACAGGATCGCGCAGGACTGACTGGGACTCCTCTAGGCATCGGACGTGCTATCAAACTCTTCATCCAAGAGATCGCCTTCATCAACATCTGGCCAAATCAACAAGCCAGGTGAGTACTATGAAAGTACTCGCAAGACAGTTCGGACATAAGATATAACGAATGCAACATGAAGCATATGAACAAGTTAACCAGTGCGATCAGACATAGAGATAATAAATACTGGGTGCCAAGCGAGGGTCTGAATGACGCCTCGAGCGGAAACTGCAGAATAGTAATACTGGTGCCAAACGAGTGTCTGAAAGACTCCTCGAGCGGAAAATGTGGAATAATAATACAGGTGCCAAACGAGTGTCTGAAAGACTCCTCGAGAGGGAAAATGCAGAATAATAATGCGGGTGCCAAACGAGTGTCTGAAAGACTCCTCGAGAGGAAAATGCAGAATAATAATGTGGGTACCAAACGAGTGTCTGAAAGACTCCTCGAGTGGAAAATTCAGAATAATAATGCCACAGTCGGGCGTCGAGGCGACACCACATAAAGGGCTTGCAACAGAAAATAAAGACAGTGCATGCCACAGTCGGACGTCTGTGCGACATCACATAAAGGGCTTATATATAAAGTAAGAAACACGTACACGCCACAGTCGGACGTCTGCGCGACGTCACATAAAGGGCTTATATCACAGCTCAATAATACAATCGTTCGGAAACATAAATTATCACAAGCATGCGACGAATATAAAGTTAGTCCATCCACAGGAGTAATAATAAAACTGGATTTACCACTAGAGCTTGTTCACCGGGGACAAGTTTTTCACACGGATAGATATGGATATAATGTTTACACTACTTGATCATGGATGCGATGATTTGGAAAGAATTGACTCTGCAGAGTTTGTACTTAACCACAGCCAACGGATTTCAGTAGTCACGGGGACTAGTTCCGTCTACAGTGTTTTGGAAGAAACACGTCTAACCAGTACACACCCAATTCAACCATCCGAAGCCAGGGATCACCCTCGGCGACGTTCAAGAAAAACCTTGAGACGGGGAGGCTACAACCTCGCGTAGCATGGGATCAAATTTCTATACGCGCGCTCTAAGGGGGTGCCCCCCCTCTCGGTCCCAACCGGAAACACCCATGCCCCCTGACCGGATGACTGGCTTTAATCCTGGGCCAAGGTACCATCATCCCGGCCTCTCTGTTTGGTGTGTACACGGAAAGAGGTTACCAACTTACTAAACCGCATCCTGGCAATGAGACACGTGGTAGCACGGAAAGGGGAAAGAACGGTAACGTGGCTCCAACCACGTCAACATCGGAGAAAGTCGGATGACGCAAGTCTGGTATGCTACAACAGTACCACCTTGCTGCCCTTCATGTCACCACATGATTAGGCCATCTCTCATCAGAGATCATCGCAACTTTGGAACATGCGGGAAAAGAACGATAACGTGGCTCCAACCACGTTAACGTCGGGGAAAGTCGGATGACGCAAGGCTGGTATGCTACAACAGTACCACCTTGCTGCCCTTCATGTCACCACATGATTAGGCCATCTCTCATCAGAGATCATCGCGACTTTGGAACAACCGGGTCGTTGCCTTACAAGCAACGAGGTATTTACCGACACTCATATGCCACGCACAAACTCTCACGTGAACATGTAAAACACCTGTCATATCAAATGTTCAAAACATGCTTGCCTGGTTCGGAGAAGTCGGAGTCTAGCTCGGCGAAGTTCGCAGCTCCGTCACCTCTCCCGGAACCTACGGCAATCACGAAACGGATACTAACGTGAAAACCAACACTTGCACAGAAACTTTTCCAAATAATTTTCAAATAAATCCCATAAAAAACTAGACAAAATTTGAAGATTGTCAGAAAAAGAATCACTCAAAAATTCCTTTTTATTAAAAAGTTATAAAGGTTTCTGTCCAGGGAATTATCTGTAATGAAACAGAAGAATTCCAGGGTTCTAACTGAGAAAACAGAAAACGCTTCGGTTGGGAATGCGCAAGCGCAAAGGAGAAAACGTATTTGCCCGAAGGCGCCAACAGAAAACGGTTCGAAGGGGAATAGAATAGAGGCTGACAGGCGGGGTCCACCTGTCAGGTTTAAAAAGCTCGCCGGCGCCCGAAGACTGCGGTGGACGCCGGCGTCGAACCACGGCGAGTTAGGAGAAACGGAGGGTACCAAGAGCTTCAGCGTCTTCTTCCGCGTCGGTGGGTGGTGGACTCGTCCAACGGGGAGCACCACATCGACGGCGACACTATCTCCGGCGGACGGCGGCTCGGGTGAGGATGGGGAACTCCGGTGGAGGGCTGCAAACTACGAATTGAGGCGCGGGTCAGAACGAGGGATGCAAGGTGAAGCTACTGGCAAGAGAATGGAGGCGGAGGAGCGCACACGGGGGCGAATCGGGCTGGATCCCGTGGCGGGTTGCGGTGGCCGGAGTCGAGGAAGGAGATCTCCTCGGGGCTCTACCAGCGGCTAGGCTTGCTCTAGGGGGAGTGCAGGGATGGTGGGTGCTCGAGTTGAAGCTCGGGGCCTCTATTTATAGGCAGATCGACGGGGCGGCCGTGAACGGGGAATCTCCGGCGAGCGATTATGACGGAGCAGTGGATTGGCAGGTGGTTTGAGCGGCCAGGCAGCATCAGTGGAGGTTACTGGAGTCGGTTCACAGCTAAACGGGGTCGGTCTTGGCGTAATGGCGTCGGTCCACGGTGAGGTGACCGCACGGGCTCAACGGCGGCAGAGAGCGCGCTCCGCGCCCTGCGGTTCATGACGAGAGCGGTAGCGTAATCGGGGGAGTGGAAGGCCACGCGGCGGGCTCCGGTGGTTTGGGCGGCGCTGGGTGGCGTCGTCGGCGCCGTGTCTCCCGCTGGCGCCCGCAAAGGCGCCGCCGGCGTCGGTCACGGGGCGGCGCACCTTCTGCTGCTCGTCGCCGACGCCCGCAAGGCGCCAGGCGTTCGTGCGGTGCAGGAACAAGAGGGCGGGGACGAGGAGCAAGGCGACGCAGTGGTACTGGCGAGATCGATGCCCTTCTCTGAAGAAAACGACAGCAAGCCACTGCAGTGTTCTCTAAACTTTCTGAACTTGACATAGACAGTGCACTGCAGGTGTTCGACAGAAGGTTTTGGCTATGAGATAAATTTTTCTGGAGCTGTAACTTGGTGAGATGACCACTCAAAGCACCCAGGGGCTGCCTGATTTTACTTGGAATTTTTGGAGAAGGTTTTGAATGAATTTCACCAAATTTGTCAAATCTGGTCCAAACTTGCAGCAGGTGTAGTTTGAAAATTTTGAACTGAAGACCAGTGGATCTTCATGGTTCTAGGTTGAGGGTTCAAAGGACTAGGAGGGGAAAAAGGTTTGGTGGCAAAAATCAAGACAGAAAGTGGAGTTCCTTTGTAAATCTCCAAGTGCTAGAAAAGAAGGCAGAAATTTATTTGAATGGAAATAATCACATGGGGAGGTTCAACTTGCTGGATTTGATGCAAATCATGATCCAAAGGTGAGGAAGTGGTTAGGAGAGAGGATTTGCACTAATGCCATGGCAAGAAGGAAATTGTTGAAAGTGGCAAAGGACTTTCCAAAAGCCATAGTGCAAATTCAAAAAGATTTTCAAAAGTTATTTTCCCAAATGAAAAACATTTTGTCTTGAGTCCAAATGAAAAGCAAGAACTTCCAAGACCAAAGGCAGATCTTGGGTGAATCCAAACAAAACTTTTGCCATAAAGAAAAATATATGAGAGGGAGAGTTCTCTTGAAGAAAAATTTAAATCACTCCCCTCAAGTCAAATAAAATCTTTTGAAAAATCCAAATAAAAACTTGGGTGTCACAACATCGTGGAACTGCATGTTGCTTTCACTGAGTTTGGACATTGGAATGCCCATCCCCTGGAGGGTCTCAGCATACAGAATGTTCAAACCATTGCCACCATCCATAGGGACTTTAGTCAGTTGGGTGCCCCCAACGACTGGATCGACCACCAACACTTGCCGCCCTGGGGTAGCAACGTGCGCTGGGTGATCAAACTGGTCGAATGTAATGGGAGTCTTCGACCACTTCAAGTACGTCGTAGTTGCCGGAGCAACCATGTTCACTTCTCTGTTGATGACCTTCAGTCGACTTTTGCTCTCGACATCAGCAAAAATCACCAAAGTAGCGTTGATATTGGGATAACCATCGTCTTCTTCCTTCTCTTCATCCTTATCAGAGTCCTTCTCAGTGGGCTGACCTTCTCGGAACTGCTGAATCAGGAGTCGACATTGTTGAGTGGTATGCTTGGGCAGAATCAAGTTACCCTCTTCATCCTTTTTCATGTGGATGTGACACGGCAAGTCCAGTACATCTTGGCCTGACTAATACTTCACCTTTTTGGGCACCCACGGCCCCTTAGGCTTTCCCTTGAACTTTCCTTGATTCAGAACTGCGGCCTCGGCGGGACCTGCAGGTTCAGCTTTACATTTTTGCTTCTGACTGGTGTTTCCACCTCCAGTGTCTTGGTTGACTGGTGTCCCTTTACCATTACGGAGTTAGTCTTCTTCTTCACCGTTTGCATACGGAGTGGCTATTTCCATCATTCGGCTTAGAGACATGTCTTTGGATCGACCAAACTTCAGGATGAGCTATCTGTACCGGACGCCCTCTTTGAAGGCGCAAACTGCCTGGTGCTCTGACACATTTTCCACCACATGGTGAAGGGTAGTCCATCTCTGGATGAAGTCTCTCAAAGTTTCATTCAGCTTCTGAACGCAGTGTTGAAATTCAGTCAGCCCAGGTCGCTTGCAGGTGCCCTCAAATGTCTTGATGAACACTCGGGCTAAATCTTCCCAACAGAAAATACTTCCAGGGGCCAACTGATTCAACCAAGCTCCGACCGAACCTTCAAGCATCAAGGGGATATGCTTCATGGCTACATCATCGTTGCCCCCACCAATCTGTACAGCCACTCGGTAATCTTCTAGCCAAGTGTCTGGCTTCAACTCACCGGTGAACTTGCTTACTTCGATAGCCAATCTGAAGTTGGGAGGGATCTCAGCGGCTCGAATGGCTCTATTGAAACACTCGCGCCCAGAAACAAATGCTCTGCTTTCAATCGGACTGTCTCTCTCTTGACCTTCTCTGTTTGCTCTGCCCCTGTCGACCATACCTTGCACGAGGAGTGATCTCGCATCGAACCCATGCTCTCTTGGGTCAACTGGGGCTCTCCGCTCGTCGCCATACAAGCGCCAATCGTCATACCGCCGGGGCGCGTATGACCCGCCCCTTGGAGGAGGCATAGGCACTCGATGGCGGTCATCACGAGGATCAAACTGCCCGTGGCCCCGACCAAGGTACTGATCTTGGCGGTAACCACGATCCTCATGCCGCAGAGGCGATCTCCGGCTATGCACCGACTGAACTGTGTCTGCAACCACATATCTGCTATGGATTCAGTTGCGTGATTGAGAAAGAACCGAGTTCTGTTCACCTACTGCCCAGAGCAGCGCTCGGATCTATAGCAAACCTCTACCAGCTTCTGAACAAGATGGCTGAATTGACTCTGCTATGTGTGCTGCTGCTGCGACATTTTGAATCGGCGTACGGTATACCTGAGGTTCAGGCGGAAACAGTTGTCGTGGCCGTCGACTGGATCCAGGGATCTGCTGATGGGTGCGTTCGTCGAGTGACTATTGGAGATTCTCCAAACGCGTACGCTCACCAAAGGTGGCTAAGTGCGTAGCCTCCAAGGCCCGAGCCTCAGAGGACTCTCCAACGATGGGGGTTAGGAGCGCCTGGACGTTGCGGCGATGCAGCTCCTCCCTCTGCTCCGCACTGAGGGATTCGGGATAGTATTCGTCATGATCGCGCGACGGGTCGTCGTAGCCCCCGCTGCCGCCACGACGAAATCTGGGCGGGCTGCATTGGGAGTCGACCATGAGAACTTCCACCGCAGGGTCGTTGCTCTTGCACTCGGAAAGAGTGTCCGAGTGACCAGCCGGCAGATCGAATGATTCATAGAGAGGTTCGTTGGGCTCAATTGCCGCGACTTGAGGGGTGGTCGACTGGCAAACCACCACATGCTTCACCTATCGCTCGAGCCGCGATCAACCGGATAGCTTGCGATGGCGAACAGCGGGGAGCGAGGAACATGTGGGAGCCGACCGATACTGAGTTGACGGCTGCCACAGGAGGACGCCGCAAGCACTCGCACGAAAGTGCGTCGCCCCGTGGATAGGGAGAGTCCAACGTCGTGGGGGGCTTCTTGGAGCCAGGCACAGTCATCGGTGATGAAGACGAGCTCTCCGAGGTGGTGGCCCAGGGACAAACCACAGCCAGAAACCGTGTTGATGGAGATCAGAAAACTGCAACCTCATCGAAAGTTGCTAAGACGCCGGCCCCATGATGGGAGCCATCTGTCGTGGGAATGAGTCTGACAGTAAGAGTAGGGGGTACGTAGGAGGCAGGATCCTAGCTACGGCGAGGATGTACACACATATTTATTAGTTCAGGCTCCTCTCGAAGGAGGTAAAAGCCCTACGTATCGGTGCCGCTGAGGCTAGTCGACTGGATGTGTGTTGAAATTACAGGGGGTGTGAACCCTTGTGCCAGAGGAGGGGGTGGATTATATAGAGTGCGCCAGGCCCCTCCAGCCCTCGGTTACACAGGGTTCAATGTGACGCCTACTATTAATGATCTTTATGACTACGGAGTGAATGCCTGACCGTTGCCATCATGGGGTGACTGTAGGCCTTCTGTGCTTCGAGTGATCCTTTTGTATGGTCGAGTATAGTGATCAGGTCGAGTGGAATTGGGATATCCGAGTGGAATCTTTCGTCGAGTGGATTACACTTCAGGGTGATTTCAGTCGGTATCTTCTGTATAACTTCGTATGTCTTTAACTCTACCGCAGTGTCCTTGGGTAGGGTGTCTAGGTCAGGCCTATGACCCTACCCTACGTACATGTCATCATCACCGCTAGCTCATGATGTTGTCAACCTTATCCCTCCTCGGCGTAAGCATATCTTTGCTCCTGACGTTGATCATTCTATTATACTCAATGATGAAGCCACTTTCGAAGCTTTAACCGGCATCGACTGGACTGCGGCTAATTTTCAGATAATCGACGAAGAAGAAGAAGAAGTACCGGTGCGGGATGACTCGGAGACATCAACTCGTCGTGGCGAAGACAACTAACACCAGGCGGCTCTCAAGCCGAGGTAGAAGCATACTGTTTCGGAAAACACTTTGCTCCAAACTTGCAGGCTCATGGTGGCCTTGTAATAGGCTAGTTTTAAAACAATGATCTGTCATGCCTTCGTGCATGTTAGCCTTTAACTATTGAACCGCCAATTTTATCTTTATGACCCGCCTGATACCTGTGTTTATATAGGCCATGCTGTTATTTATATTTCTGTTGAAAATTTTGCATGTCCTGTAGAATTGACTGATAGTGTCAGCTCACATCACCATATGCAGTAAGGGTGAAAACCCAAAGATTTGTAAGTGCCAGACTTCGATAAAGCCTGCTGGCGACTCGAAGTCCATAGCCAGGGCGGGTTACGAAACCCAAAATTGCTCAAATATGAAGCATATAATCAGGGTTGCACAACCCGGATTGTCAAAAAACGGACTTAGAAGAAAAAATCTTTAAAGGACACAAATCCAAAATACTTAGAAGAAAGATTCAGCAAAAATATCAAAGAGTTGTCTGGCCGGCTCACCAAAACACGGCCAGATTGGCTAGCAAAGCCATGTGCTTTCATAGGCCGCACAACCTTAGAGTTAATCCTAGCTCACTGTAAGTCGGCTCTCACGTGACAAAAACCACCGCTTTAACTTTAACGAGTTCAGAGTCTTGAAAAAGATTAACTGTTAAGAGTTCGGTGGGTCACCCAGGATTACCTGGTGGAGTACCAAGTTGCAAACAGGAAGGATAACTCGAGATTCGGCATTCATGCCTGGTCAAGAGGGTATGAAAGCTAAACCCGGTGGGTTGGAAGCCCCCAAGTGACCTTATGAGCAAATAATAAAGACTCGGATACTCAGAAATGAAACAATAGAGGCCCTGAATTATGAGGGATGCCGCCTTTATTATATTGATCATAAAATATATACACTAATAAATGTATGTACAATCAACGAGAGCCAGTGGCTCAGCTGTAATATGGCCGAAGATGAGCAATATTCTAGGGCCAGCGGGTTTCCTCCTCCGACTTGCGTGAATCCTTGTGCTCACGTACATCAATGAGGTAATACAACCCGTTATTCAAGTTCCTATTGACCACAAAAAGGCCCTTCCCAAGGTGGGGATAACTTGTGCATATCCGTTTGATCTTGGATGAGCCGGAGCACCAAGTCGCCTTATTCAAACGTCCGGGTCTTAACTCTGTAGCTATGATAGCGAGGCAGATCTTGTTGATATATTGCCGAATGAACCACCGCCAGATCTTGCTCCTCATCCAAAGCATCGAGTGCATTTTGACGTGCCATTTCATTATCAGCTTCAACATAAGCCGCCACACGAGGAGAGTCATGACGGATATCACTTAGAAGAACCACCTCTGCCCCGTAGACCATGAAGAAAGGCGTATAGCCTATTGACCTATTGGGAGTGGTGTTGATGCTCCAAAGTACTGAAGGTAACTCCTCGACCCAACAACACGGTGTTCGTTGCAAAGGAACCATAAGCCGGGGCTTGATGGCTCTCATGATTTCTTGATTAGCCCTCTCAGCTTGACCATTAGACTAGGGATGAGCCACAGAGGAGACGTCAAGACGAATATGCTCCTGTTGACAGAATTCTCTCATAGCACCCTTAGACAGATTAGTGCCATTATCAGTTATGATACTATGAGGGTAACCAAAATGGAAGATCACTTTCTTTATGATCTGAACTGTCGTCGCCGCATCACACTTACTGACCGGCTCTGCCTCAACCCGCTTGGTAAATTTGTCAACCGCCACCAAGAGGTGGGTTTTATTATCCTTAGACCTCTTGAAAGGTCCAACCATATCAAGCCCCCAGAATGCAAATGGCCAAGTAATTGGAATCATCCTCAACTCTTGAGACGACACATGAGCCCGTCGAGAAAATTTCTGACACCCATCGCACTTACTGACGATATCCTCGGCATCAGCATGAGCCGTCAACCAATAAAACCCATGACGAAAGGCTTTAGCCACTAGAGATTTAGAGCCGGCATGATGACCAATAAAACCCATGACGAAAGGCTTTAGCCACTAGAGATTTAGAGCCGGCATGATGACCACAATCAACTTCGTGGATTCTCTTAAAATCTCACGATCTTCCTCACAAGAAACACAACACTGGAATACACCTGTGACACTACATATATACAACTCGCCATTGACAATAGTCATAGACTTAGACCGCCGGGTTATCTGTCTGGCCAAAGTTTCATCCTATGGTAACTTGCCCCAGGTCATATAAGCCAAGTATGGAACTGTCCAATCAGGAATAGCATCGAGAGCCTCCACCAACTGTGCCTCCGAGTCAAGAATAGCAAGATCCTCTTCTGATGGCAATTTGACTGAAGGATTATGCAACACATCAAGAAATACATTAGGAGGTACCGGCTTACGTTGAGACCTAAGTCGGCTCAATGCATCAGCCACCTCATTCTTCCTTCGATCAAGATGCTCCACCTGATAACCTTTGAAGTGACCAGCAATATTGTCAACCGCCCGGTGATAAGCCACCATGAGCGGGTCTTTGGAATCCCAAGTGCCTGAAACTTGCTGAGCCACCAAATCTGAGTCACCAAAGCACCTGACAAGGCTTAAATTCATCTCTTTGGCCATCCGAAGGCCATGGAGCAGAGCCTCATACTCAGCCGCATTGATAGTACAGGGAAACATCAACCTTAAAACATAAAAAAATTTATCACCTCGTGGGGAAGTCAAAATCACTCCAGCCCCTGAGCCTTCTAATTGCCTGACCCATCGAAGTGAATAGTCCAGTATGTGTTATCAGGCTTCTCCTTAGGCGTCTGCAACTCCATCCAGTCATTGATGAAATCCACAAGAGCCTAAGATTTGATAGTTGTCCTTGGCACATACTTCAAACCATGGGGTCCAAGCTCAATGGCCCACTTAGCCACTCGGCCTGTAGCCTCTCTGTTCTGAATAATATCCGCAAAGAGGAAGAACTGACCACTGTAATGGGATGACCAAGAAAATAATGCTTCAGCTTACGACTGGCCATGAACACCCCATATACCAGTTTCTACCAATGTGGGTATCGCTGTTTAGACTCAATTAACACCTCACTGACATAATAAGCCGGCCTCTAGACCGTGTACTCCTTACCCGTCTCCTTACGTTCCACTACAATCGCCACACTGATAGCTCTGCTGTTAACCGCCACGTATAAAAGCAGGGGCTCTTTCTCAATGGGAGCCGCAAGGACGGGCGGCTCAGCTAGCTGCTTTTTGAGTGCCTCAAACGCCTCATTAGCCGTGTCACTCCAAACAAAATGGTCTGTTTTCTTCATCATCTGGTATAAAGGAATTTCCTTCTCTCCCAGGCGGCTTATGAACCGGCTTAAAGCGGCGATACGACCCACCAGGCGCTGGACGTCATTGACACACGCCGGCTTAGCCAACGAAGTAATACCTCTATCAGAGACCAGCAAACCCAAGAGCTTGCATGCAGGCACACCAAAGACACACTTGGCTGGGTTAAGCATCATCTTGTAGACCTGGAGATTGTCAAAGGTTTCTTTCAAATCATCCCATAGAGTCTCCCTCTTTCTGGACTTGACAACAATATCATCCACATAAGCATGAACATGGCGCCCTATATGGTCATGAAAACAGTTCTGGACACAACATTGATAAGTCGCCTCCGCACTCTTGAGCCCAAAAGGCATAGACACATAGAAGAAAGCCCCAAAAGGTGTGATAAAAGTTGTCTTCTCTTGGTCTTTAACTGCCATCTTAATCTGACGATAACCAGAATAAGCATCCAGGAAGCACAAACGCTCACAACCCGCCGTGGCATCTATGATCTGATCAATACGGGGAAGAGCAAAAGGATCAGCTGGACAAGCCTTATTGAGGTCTCTATAATCCACACACATACACCAGGTGCCATTTTTCTGAAGTACCAGCACCAGGTTAGCCAAGCACTCAGGGTGAAAACCTTCAACGATGAACCCGGCCGCCAAGAACCGGGCCACCTCTTCTCCAATGGCCTTACGTCTCTCTTTATTAAAACGGCAAAGGAACTACTTCACCGGCTTAAACTTAGGATCAATATTGAGAGTGTGCTCGGCGAGTTCTCTCGGTACACCTGGCATGTCTGAGGGCTTCCATGCAAAGATGTCCCGATTCTCACGGGTGAACTCGATGAGCGCGCTTCCTATTTCAGATTCATGTTAGCACTGATAGTGAACTACTGAGATGAGTTGCCAGGAATAAAGTCAACCTGTTTAGTATCATCAGCCGACTTAAACTTCAGCAAAGGGTCTTGCTCTGTGGTGGGCTTCTTCAAAGGGGTCATATCATCCGGGTCAACATTATCCTTATAAAACTTAAGCTCCTCTATGGCACAAGCAGACTCAACATAAGTAGCATCACCTTCTTCACATTCCTAAGCAATCTTTCTATTACCATGGATTGTAATGGTACCCTTACGTCCTGGCATCTTAAGCTGCAGATACACATAACAAGGCCATGCCATAAATTTGGCATAAGCCGGCCGTCGAAACAAAGTATGGTAAGGGCTCTTGATCTTAACCACTTCAAACCATAATGTCTCTGCCATGTAATCATAATGATCTCCGAAAGCCACTTCCAAAGCAATCTTGCCAACGGAATATGCCGACTTACCAGGTACCACGCCATGAAAGACTGTAGAGGACGGCTTAAGATCCTTATCAGTCAAGTTCATTCGGCGAAAGGTATCATAATAAAGGATACTGATGCTGCTACCACCATCCATGAGGACTTCAGTGAATTTATAACCCCCAACCTGAGGGGCTACCACCAATGCTAGTTGACCCGGTTGCCAACCAGGGGTGGGTGATCCTCTCTACTCCATGTAATTGGTTGCTCTGACCATCGCAAGTATTGAGGCACCGCCGGCTCAACTGTACTGACCGCACGCTTATGAACCTTTTGGTCTCTTTTGCAAAGACTAGTGGTGAAAACATGATATTGGCCACCGTTAAGCTGCTTTGGGTTGCTCTAGTATCCTATCAGATGCTGATGGTCGCCCTGACCAGACCGTTGGTAGTAATTACCCTGATTGCCCTATCCTTGATACCCGGAATTTGAGCCGCCGCCGCCAAAGCCAGGTCTATGTGAGCTGGACCCTGACCCTCCAGGCAAGCCATTATTGTTACCATGATTCTGATTAAAACTGGAACTTTTGTACTCCTACATGATGAAACAATCCTTCCAAGCATGAGTTGCTAGCTTATTGGGCAGACTATGTTTTGGGCATAGCTCATTCAACATCGACTCAAGATTAAATCTCGGCCCTCCAAAGCCCGGCTTACCACAGTGCTGGTTTTTATAACCAGTATTGGTGTTAGCTACAAGATCTAACCCGCCGTCCGGGTGTCTGCGCTTTCCACCGTTACCCTAGTTGCAACCATTATGTCCGGTCACATTCTGCTGCTGTCCCTTACCGTTACCACTCTTCTTTGCCTTGTTGGATTTTTCATCATAGGACCCAGAATCCTTGGTAGTATCAGAATCAGCATACTTGATGAGGGCTGCCATGAGCTCCCCCATGTCATTGCACTGACGTTTAAGCCGCCCAAGCTTCTACTTTAGGGGGGTAAAGTGTCATTTTTTCTCTAGAATCAGAACAGCACAGCCGGCAGCAATACTATCCGATGAATGAATGATAGCTGAGACCCGGCGAACCCAATGGTGAGCCGATTCATCCTCCTGCTGCACGCAATTGTCTAGGTCGATAATCAACAAAGGCTGCTTACACGTTCCGTTAAAGTTCTGAATGAAGCATGCCTTCAACTCGGCCCATAAATTAATGGAGTTAGTGGGTAACCCTTTCAACCAGGTACGAGCGAGTCCATCCAACATCACAGTGAAGTACGTGGCACATACAGCATCATTAACATCTAGCATCTCCATAGCCAGTTCATAGCTTTCAATCCAAGCCTCAGGTGGGAGATCAGCTGTATAGTTAGGCACCTTTAGAGGACCCTTAAAATCCTTGGGTAATCGTTCGTTGCATACAGCTGGCAGTAGACACGGCATACCAACCGTCCTAGAAGTCATCCCTGCCTCAACAGTCACCGAAGGGTTTAACTGAAACTGCTGATGAGCCCCCAATTGAGCCACCAATTCCGCCTCACAACAAGCTCTAGCTTGATCCACGAGGGCCTGAACAATATTATCATCACGGGGCGGGTTATGTCCGCGGGGCGGGTCATCATTGCAAGGCGGGTAACAACGTCGTTCGCTGCGGGAAACTGTCGGTGACTCAATGTGTCGGCTGTAACTTCAAATTTGGCACAATGTTGAGTGAATTCGCTCACGACTGTATGAGTAAGCCGCCTGCTGTGCCACGGCCGTCTGAAGAAGCTCCACAGCATTCCGGGTCTCTATCACAGCCGGAGACTCGTCCTCGATCAGAATAGCTGCCAATCGTGAGGCTGCAGCAATCATATTAGCCAACGGGTTGGAGTAATGACCAGAAGGTGTTGGTACCCATTGAGGCGGGGTCAGATCCATACGAGGCGGGTCTGGCATACGAGGCTGAGCCGCCACTCCGGTCACAGGCGCCTTAGTAGCCCGGGTCACACCGGGCGGGTTAATCGTTCCTGCTCCAGGCGTATTAAAAGATCCCGCCCCTCAAACTGTGAAGGTAGGCAGCTATGGTGCCTCCTTCGAAAAACAACGTTTGATGCATTCTGATCCAAATTTAAACGAAAAGCTTCATCCATTATCCGCTGTGTCTCGGCCTCCAACGCGGCTCGCTCCGTGGCCGTCCTCACATTCTCTGCATCAAGATATTCTCGGGCCTTGTCCAGCTCGTCCTACAGCCTTGCAACCTCTGTATTTGTGTTGTGCTTGATTTGCCGGGGTTACCTCTGCAGCTAGCAGAGTCGCCAAGTCATCCAAGAGCTCAGACAAGACTTGAGCCGGCGGCCGCGCAGAGCCGCTCACCGTGACTGTCGCGGCGGCAGTTGAGTCGGATGTCATGATCGTGGTAGTTGAGGAGTTCAACATTGGTTGTGTGCCAGCCATAAAAATAGCAGCCCTGCTTGGCGGCTCATAGGGGTCCAGAATGCGGTCACCATCGGAATAGCCCCCAAGCCCGCCATCCTGAAGCTGGTAGATTGACTCGGTTTCTCCAATTGAGGACTCATCACCTGAATAGATGGCCGTCTCTCCACCAGACATAGATCCTTCCTCAAGATCCGCCCCATGAACAAAGCCAACAAAGGTGTGCTTCCGGCCGGGTTGAACCCTGGTGGGTCGTGCGCGCCGAGCCGTCTCAATGATGTCGGTGCAGGTGTCTGGCTCGGGCTCTGACTCGCTGATCTTGCCGATGAAGACGTGAATTCCACCAAAGGGGACCCGGTACCCATACTCGATTGAGTCGGCCTGAGGACCCCAGCCATCATCGTCGATGTAGATCTTGCGGCGGCGACTCTTGGTCATCTGGCCCACGGCGTATCCTTTGATCCCTGTGAAGTTTCCCTTCAAGAACTTGAAACCACCGTGCTTTGGCCCCATAGTGGGCGCCAACTGTCGTGGTTTTGTCACAGCAGATGTCCTTGTGAGAGGACTTAGGTGTGGAGCCATCGCAATGTAGGTTAGCTCGCAGGGGTTGAACGAGACAAAGGACACAAAGGATTTACCCAGGTTCGGCCCCTCGCAATGAGGTAGTAGCCCACGTCCTGCTTCTAGTTGTATTGCTTGAGTTTCGATACAAGGGAGCGAATACGCTTGACCTAGCTATCGATCAATTGTTTCTTGAGTTAACCTGTCACCGGTCTCGCCTTTATATACACAGGTCAAGATCCGGCAGCTTACAAGATTCTGGGTCGGGATACACAACGTAACCGACCCTGGTTCTAATTCCCTTGCCTTACAGAGCAAGTCACCATTGGGCGGCTCACTCCTTCGGGCCTTGCGTCACCTCCGGGTCTTAGGCCCTCAACAAGCCTGCTTATGAGCCGACATCTTCAGGTCATGTCTTCTTGGGCCTCTTGGGCCTTTTTCATATTAAGTCGCCAACGGTGTAACCCGGCCCCTCCTGGGCGGGTCACACTCCGGGGTTATATCCCCAACGGATATAATAAAAACTTTCATGAAGATCATTGGACAAAATAAACTTGATTTTTCGTAATAGTTTAGTGATATGATGATAGTGATATGTGAATCATGTTGGTGAGTGATACGTCTCCATCGTATCTATAATTTTTGATTGTTTCATGCCAATATTATACAACTTTCACATACTTTTGGCAACATTTTATATGATTTGTTGGACTAACCTATTGATCCAGTGCCAGTTCCTGTTTGTTGCATGTTTTTTGTTTCACAGAATATCCATATCAAACGAAGTGCAGACGCGATAAAAATTTACGGAGAATTATTTTTGAATATTTATGATTGTTGGGAGGTGGAATAACGCTAACGGAGGCCCACGGCCTCCACAACCCACCAAGGCACGCCGGCACCCCCTGGCCCGCCCAGGTGTCTTGTGCCCTCCCCGGAAGTTGGTTGGGGACCTTCTTCGGGCGCAAGAAAGATAATTTAGGGAAAAATTGCGTAAATTTTTTAGCTCCATCGGAGTTATGGATCTCCGGGAATTTAAGAAAAGGTGAAGGGCCAGAAAACGGGAACGCGAAACAGAAGAGAACAGTGAGGGAGATCCAATCTCGGAAAGGCTCCTGCCCCTCCGCCGCCATGGAGGCCATGGACCAGAGGGGGAACTCTCCTCCCATCTAGGGGGAGGCCAAGGAAGAAGAAGAAGGAGGGGGCTCCCCCCCCCTCTCTCCCGGTGGCGCCGGAGTGCCGCCGGGGCAAGGATCATGATGACGATCTACATCAAAAATCTTGCTACTGTCAAGACCAACTCTCTCCCTCTCTATGAAGTGGCGTAACCTCCCTTCTCCCCGCTATAATCTCTACTTAAACATGGTGCTCAACTCCATATATTGTTTCCCAATGATATTTGGCTATCCTATGATGTTTGAGTAGATCCTTTTTGTCATGTGGGTTAATCGTGATCTTGGTTGGTATGAGTGTATATTTTATTTATGGTGTTGTCCTACGGTGCCCTCCGTGTCGCGCAAACGGAGGGATCTCCGCTGTAGGGTGTTGTAATATGTTCATGATTCTCTAATTGTCGGTTCCGGGAGTGACAGAAACCTAAACACGGATAAGTGGGTTGTTGCGTATGGGAATAAAGAGGACTTGATACTTAATGCTATTGTTGGGTTTCCGACCTTAATGATCTTTAGTAGTTGTGGATGCTTGCTAGAGTTCCAATCATAAGTGTGTATGATCCAAGTAGAGAAAGTATGTTAGCTCATGCCTCTCCCTCATATAAAATTGCAACAATGATCACCGGTTTAGTTATCGATCACCTAGGGACAAATGACTTTCTTGTTGACAAAAGCTATCTACTTTTATTGTCTTGCCTTATACTCGTAGTTTTATTTTCGCAAAGTACTCATAGTTTTATTCTTGCAAAATAGTTTCATACTTGTTTTTGGTAAAGAAACGTTAAGTGTGCGTAGAGTTGTATCCGTGGTCGATAGAACTTGAGGGAATATTTTTTCTACCTTTAGCTCCTCGTTGGGTTCGACACTCTTATTTATCGAAGAAGGCTACAAACAGTCCCCTACACTTGTGGGTTATCAGTGAGTAATTTGCTTTAGTAAATATTGGTGTTAAGGTTTGTGATTCCCGATGCAAGCATGAAAGTCAATAGTTTTGCAATGAAATTGCATCCTACTTGTGGTGCACTATTCGGTGTTAGTTATGCTTAATGCTCGCTTATGTGCTCGTTTCTTGGTTGGATGCTTCTCAATCCATTTGCTAGCCTTCATTTGTACTAAGTAGAAATACTACTTGTGCATCCAAAGTCTTTAAACCCAGTTTTGCCATATGAGTCCACCATACCTACCTATATGCGGTATTCCCGTGTCGTTCAAAGCAAATTTGTATATGCCATCTCTAATTTTCAAAATAAATTTACTTTTTGTGTGCTCGTACCGCTCATGAAGCGGCAGGGGGTGGCCAATATTTTCCATGCTAGATGTGTTATTCTCAAGATGAGTGTTTATTCACTTATCATTGCACGAGAGTACGGCGGTAATAGGGATGCCCAATCCCGAAATGAAATAGAAATTTACTTTATGTTGTCAAATAATAAATTCCTCAGAAAGTGTTGGTATGGACGGTACCCGTGGATACGGCTAGGCATGGAATGTGAAAGAATGGTGGAAAAAGAATAAACTTTATTTTCTGTTTGGGAACCGCCGATGATATATCTCTCATGGAAAGTGTTGAGAATTACTCGATCGTTATCATTGATGGGAAAAGAATGCCTCTCAAAAAATTTATTTCTCAATTTAACCTTTGAGTCTGGCACCTCTACAAATCCCTACTTCCCTCTGCGAAGGGCCTCTCTATTTACTTTATGCAATTTTTTTATTTGAGTCTCCATCTTCTCTTATAAAGCACCAACTAAGGGGCACAATGATCGTACTTGAGCATTGGGTATAGCTAATATGTGAGTGTGTTTCATGAATGGATCAATGATTGAGCTTGATGTGCTAGGGATAACTTGCTTTAGTGTTGATATTTTGAAAGGCATGGTTGCTTATTGATATGCTTGAGTATTTAAGTCTTCATGTCAAAACTAGACTATTGCTTTGAATCCTATGAAAGTCCAAATGTCGATGCTACAAAAGAAAAGAATATGTGATGAACATGTTAGGCAGCATTCCACATCAAAAAATTTGTTTTCATCATTTACCTACTCTAGGACGAGTAGGAGTTAAGCTTGGGGATGCTAATACGTCTCCAACGTATCTATAATTTTTACTTGTTCCATGTTGTTATATTATCATTCTTGGATGTTTTACAATCATTTTATAGCAACTTTATATCATTTTTTGGGACAAGCCTATTGACATAGTGCCCAGAGCCAGTTGCTATTTTTTGCTTGTTTTTTTACTTCGCAGAAAATCAATACCAAACGGGGTCCAAACGCAGCAAAACTTTTTGGAGAATTTTTCTGGACCAGAAGACACAAGATGGGCCAAAGAAGTACCAGAGGGGGGCTCCAAGGGGAGCACAACCCACCAGGGCACGCCTGGGGGGCCTGGCGCGCCCAGGTGGGTTGTGCCTTCCTCGGTGGCCTCCCACACCGCCTCTGCGCCCTATAAATCCCCAAATATTCCAAAAACCCTATGAGAGTCGACGAAACACAA
Source organism: Triticum aestivum (assembly GCF_018294505.1). Lineage (NCBI taxonomy): Eukaryota > Viridiplantae > Streptophyta > Magnoliopsida > Poales > Poaceae > Triticum > Triticum aestivum. Next base: position 133,462,192 of record NC_057805.1, on the reverse strand, counting down.
TTCCAGCCGCCACAAGTTCCAGAACCACAAGATCCAATATAAACACCATCACGGAGGGGTTCATCATCCTCATCGGTGCCTCACCGATGATGCGTGAGTAGTTCATCATAGACCTACCGGTCCGTAGGCAGTAGCTAGATGGCTTCCTCTCTCTCTTTTGATTCTCAAGACAATGGTCTCTTGGAGATCTATTAGATGTAACTCTTTTTTTTAGCGGTGTGTTTGTTGGGATCCGATGAACTTTGAGTTTATGATGAGATCTATATATCCATGAAAGTTATTTGAGTTCTTGATCTCTTATATGCATGATTATTTATAGCCTTGTATTTCTTCTTTGAATCTTTGGTTTAGTTAGGCCAACTAGATCGATTTTTCTTGCCATGGGAAGAGGTGCTTTGTGATGGGTTCGATCGTGTGGTGTTCTTTCCCAGTGGCAGAATGGGCAGCAAGAAACGTATGTATCATTGATATTAAGGATAACAAGATGGGGTCTATTCCTAAATGAATATATCTCGCCTACATCATGTCATCGTTCTTATTGCATTACTCCATTTCTCCATGAACTTAATACAACTAGATGCATGCTGGATAGCGCTCGATGTGTGGAGTAATAGTAGTAGATGCAGGCAGGATTCGGTCTACTAATCTTGGACGTGATGCCTATATAATGATCATTGCCTGGATATCATCATAATTATTTGAGGTTTTATCAATTTCCCAACAGTAATTTGTTTACCCATCGTGTGCTATTTCTTGAGAGAAGCCACTAGTGAAATCTACGGCCCCCGGGTCTATTCTTTATCATATTTGCTTTTTGATCTATTATTTGCCACTTCTATTTTAAGATCTATTATTCCAAAAACCCAAAAATACCTTGCTGCACTTTTTTATTACTTATTTTATTTCGTGTTTTATCGAGATCTATTTATCCAATCTACCACAAATCAATTTATCTTTTTACTGTGGAGGGATTGACAACCCCTCTTACGTGTCGGGTTGCAAGTATTTGTTCTTTGTGTGCAGGTACCGTTTACATAGTATTGCTTGGTTCTACCGAATTGATACATTGGTTTCGTAACTAGGGGAAATACCTGATGGCTACTACGCAACTTTATTTTTGTAGAGTCTTGTTGGGCCTCCAAGCGCAGAGTTTTGTAGGACAGTAGCAATTTTCCCTCGAGTGGGTGACCTAAGGTTTATCAATCCGTGGGAGGCATAGGATGAAGATGGTCTCTCTCAAACAACCCTGCAACCAAACAACAAAGAGTCTATTGTGTCCCCAACACACTAAATACAATGGTAATTTGTATAGGCGCACTAGTTCGGCGAAGAGATGGTGATACAAGTGTAGTAATGATAGTAGATATTGATTTGTGTAATAGGAACAATAAAAACAGCAAGGTAGCAATTGATAAAACGGAGCACAAATGGTATTGCAATGCTTGAAAATTAGGCATAGGGTCCGTACTTTCGCTAGTGCAATCTCTCAACAATGCTAATCTAATTGGATCATGTAATCATCTCTCAACGTGTGATGAAGAATCACTCCAAAGTTCCTATCTAGAGGAGAACATAAGAAGAAATTGTGTGTAGGGTACGAAACCACCTCAAAGCTATTCTTTCCGATCAATCTATCCTAGAGTTCGTACTAAAACAACACCAAGCTATTCTTTCCGATCGATCTAACCAAGAGTTCGTACTAAAATAACACCATATGATACACAACAACCAACTCTAATGTCACCTAGATACTCCAATGTTACCGCGAGTATCCGTGAGTTGATTATATGATATGCATCAAGCAATTTTAGATTCATAATACCCAATCCAACAGAAAGAACCTCAAAGAGTGCCCCAACAATTTTACAGAAGAAACAAAGACAAGAACATGAATCAACCCCTATGCATAGATTACACCAATGTCACCTCGGGAATCCACGAGTTGAGTGCCAAAACACATATCAAGTGAATCAATATGATACCACATTGTCACCATGGGTATTCATAGCAAGACACACATCAAGTGCTCTCAAATCCATAAAAGTATTCAATCTGATAAAACGAAATCTCAAAGGGAAAACTCAATTCACAACAAGATAGAGAGGGGAAAACACCATATGATCCAACTATATTAACAAAGCCCGTGATACATCAAGATCATGACATCTCAAGAACACGAGAGAGAGAGAGAGAGAGAGAGAGATTAAAAACATAGCTACTGGTACAAACCATCATCCCCAAGGGTGGACTACTCCCTCCTCATCATGGTGGCTATCGGGATGATGAAGATGGCCACCAGTGATGATTTCCCCCTCTGGCGGAGTGCCGGAACGGGGTCTAGATTGGTTTTTCGTGGCTACAGAGGCTTGCGGCAGCGGAACTTCTGATCTAGGGTTATTCCTGATGGTTTCTCTATTTAGAGGATTTTTGGCGTTGGTTTCACGCTAAGATGGGCCTCGAGGTGAGCACAACCCACCGTGGCAAGCCGGGCCCCTCAGGCGCGCCCTGGTGGGTTGTGCCCTCCTCGTGGCTCTTCTGGACCTCCCACGAAGCTTTGGGGTCTCTTTTGTTCCAACAAAATCATCAAAAAGTTTCAGCTCATTTGGAGAACTTTCATTTCTGCACAAAAAACAACACCATTGTAGTTCTGCTGAAAATAGCGTTAGTCCAGGTTAGTTCCATGCAAATCTGATGGCTCGTGTCTGCGTCAGTATTTTCCCCGAAGAGGAAGGGATGATGCAGCACAGCTACGGTAGGTATTTCCCTCAGTGATGAGACCAAGGTTATTGAACCAGTAGGAGAACCAAACAACACTATGTAAACGATACCTGCACACAAAGAACAAATACTTGCAACCCGACGGGTAAGAGGGGTTGTTAATCCCTCCCGGGTAAAATATAGATTGGTTTATAGTAGATTGGATAAATAGATCTTGCGGAAACACAAAATAAAATAAATAACAAAAAATTGCAGCAAGGTATTTTTGGGTTTTTGAATAATAGATCTGAAAATAAAAGTGGCAAATAAAAGATCGGAAAGCACATATGATAAAGAATAGACCCGGGGCCCGTAGATTTCACTAGTGGCTTCTCTCGAGAAAAATAGCATACGACGGGTAAACAAATTACTGTTGGTCAATTGATAGAACTTCAAATAATTATAACGATATCCAGGCAATAATCAATATATAGGCATCACGTCCAAGATTAGTAGACCGACTCCTGCCTGCATCTACTACTGTTACTCCACACATCGACCGCTATCCAGCATGCATCTAGTGTATTAAGTTCATGGAAAAACATAGTAATGCAATAAGAACGATGACATGATGTAGACAAGATCTATTCATGTAGGAATAGACCCCATCTTGTTATTAGCAATGATACATACGTGTCATGTCCCCTTCTGTCACTACGATTGAGCACCGCAAGATCGAACCCATCACAAAGCACCTCTTCCCATGGCAAGAAAAATTGATCTAGTCGGCCTAACTAAACCAAAGATTCGAAGAAGAAATACGAGGCTATAAGTAATCATGCATATAAGAGATCAAAACTCAAATAACTTACATGGATAAAATAGATCTGATCATAAACTCAAAGTTCATCGGATCCCAACACTACAAAAAAAAGACACATCCATGACATTTTGGGCCGAACGAAAAAAAAATTCTGTCATGCTTATGACACTTCTATGACGATAATTGTGACAAAACCCAGTATCATCATAGATGTGGTGGGCTCCTACTTCTATGACAAAAAATCATGACAGAAAATGGGCTTTTCGTCCTGGGTGGGCCGGAGACGCAGCTGCATGACATTCTTTGGGCCGTCCAGGACGAAAAAATCGTGGTAGAAGCGAGGGCGAGGAAAATATCGGGGGAGTTCCCGGTTACGGTGGGTGGTCGGAGGCTGAGCGATGCATGTTTCTCTCGTACGTACGCACGTGTGTGCGAGGCGCTGCGCTCTAACTGAACCCGAGCGAGGCATTGGGCTCTAACTGAACCCGAGCCTTGATGTTAACTGAACCCGGGTGATTCCTTCGGTACTGCTGCTAACTAAAGTCGATCGATGCTGCCTCTGGATGAACAGTGGAGCGTTGTTGGGGGGTTGGATGAACAGTTCCTGGTGGGGGTTGGATGAACAGGACCCCGTGGTAGTAGAGGCCGTTGCCGCTGGATGAACAGGACCCCGATCGAGCCGGTTGGGGGTGGATGAATAGGACCCCGTGGAGGGCTGGACGAACAGGATGACCCCGTGGAGGGCTGGTTGAACGGTAGCCGATGGAGGGATGGATGAACAGTAGCTCGTGGAGGGGTGGTTGAACAGGACCCCGTGGAGAGGGCTGGTTAAACAGTAGCCGGTGGAGGAGCGTGCAGTGGAGGCTGGATGAACAGGAGCCCGTGGATGAACAGTCGCAGGTGGAGGCTGGAGGAGGTCAACGGTGGATGAACAGTAGCCCGTGGAGGCTGGAGGAGGTCGACGGGGGAGATGAACAGTATCCCGTGGAGTCACGTTTTGCGGTACGCCACACCCCTCCCGATGAACAGAACCCCCGTTTCGACCGTAGTGCTCCAACATAAGTCTGTTTCCTCCGTTTTGCGGTACGCCACACCCCTCCCGATCAACAGGACCCCGTATGACCGTAGGAGGTCCAAGAGATGTCTGTTTCCTCCGTTTTGCAGTACGCCAGACCCCTTCCAATGAACATGATCCCATTTTGACCGTGGCCGGTCGAACACAAGGCCGTTTCCTCCGTTCTATGGTACGCCAGGCCTCGTTTCCATCGGTTGTTCTGTCCAAGCCGGTTGGCTCCCGATGAACACGAGGACGCATTCTAATCCGACCCAGCCGGTTGGCTCCCCATGAACACGACGACGACGCGGTTTCTCCGTTCCGACCCAGCCATGTACACGAGCCCTGGCCGTACGTATGCACAAGTAGGCATTCGAGACCCCGCCCGTATGTACATACGTGGTCGTATTTACTTTCTTGCACCCTGGCTGCTGTACGTACGTGTACATGCTACGTGCGCGCCTCTACTACGACACGTGCGCGCCTCTACATCGACCAGTATGTACGTACACATTCGCGACCAGAATGACAACGCTACGTACGCTTTGACCCGGTGGGTCCCAACTATCAGGCACTTCCTTGCATGCGAAGATGTAGCTGGTGGGTCCCAGCAGTCAGGGGGGAAACGTTTTTTTCATGAAATACGGTGGCCCGTCCGGTGGGTCCCTGCTGTCAGGTTGAGGAATCATTATTTTCTGCGTAATAAGGAGGCACTTCCTTGCCGCGGCCTTGGACCCAGCTGTCAGCCTCTCCACGTATAGTCCACGTCCGATGGATGTCGTTCGTGGACCACGTGGCGCCGAGAGCACCAGGGCGGTGGATGACGGCGAGGCCTAGGAAGGGGACGACACGAAGCCGGGGAAGACGCGGCAGTGGAAGGCCACGCGGAGAGGAGTACGAGGGTTCACTGGTTCGGCTTTGGTGTGAGGCTGTCGTCACCGCAGGGCCTCGCCTGCGGTGGGAGTAGTAGGGGCGGTGAGGCCTCCGCGGCATCACAGCCGGCCACGGGAGGCAGGAGCACGCGGCACGACCGGCGCTGCTTTGGGCTGCTGGAGCAAGAAGACCAGAGGTTGAACAAGCACTACGGCCGTTGGATGGACATCGTACGGTAACTGGAGCTAGAATCGTTCATATGACTAAGTTGACAAAGCCCTCCCTCCGCATCAACTTAGTAGGCGCACAAGTCAGCCTCCCATATGGTGGGTCCCAGCTTGCGTAATAAGGAAGCACTTCCTTGCGTGCGAAGATATAGCTGGTGGGTCCGAGCTGTCAGCGGCGGGAACATTTTTTCGCGAAATACATAGGCCCTTCCGATGGGTCCCAGATGTCAGGTGGAGGAATCATTATTTTGTGCATAATAAGGAGGCATTTCGTTGTGTGCGGCCATGGACCCAGCTGTCGGCCTCTCTACGTATAGTCCACTTCCGATGGATGTCGTTTGTTGACCACGTTGACCACGCCGTGCCGAGCGCTTCCAAGCTGGTGGACGATGGCGAGGCCCCGGACAGCAACGAGCCGGAGATGGGAAGACGCGGGAGTGGAGTCGCAGACGGAGAGGTGTATGAGGGTTAACTGGTTCTGGTGTGGTGTGGTTCGGCAGTCGGTGGAGAAGAACAGGAGGTGTGGGGGGCTGGGGGGATGGCCTGGCTGGCGGTGGGGTAGCGCTTCACAGCGAAGCGTGCTAAGCAGAGCTGCTAGCAGCAGGAGGCGGGAGCAGGTGGTCCCGGCGGTGTGGAGGAAGAAGACGAGAGATTGAAGATGGATGTCAGTCGTTGGATGTAAATCCTACGGCTAACGATGTCAGAATCATTTGTGACTAAGTTGACAACGACTTGCCTTGGCTTCGACGTATTGGCCCACATTTCAGCCTCCAAAAATGTGGAACGTATTCAACCCATTTTTTTGGAATTTACAGTCAATTTGATCTCTTTTTTTAGAATTACAGTCCATTTGCTGGGCTGGGTGAACAAATAATGTAGTGTCCATGCGGCCCACTTATTTTTTTCTAAAAAATTACAGGCCATTTGCACTTTCTCGATATACACGATTTTGATGGGCTGATTCTAATTATAATGTTGGGTTGGGCGCAGCAATATTATAAAAAAATAAATAGGGGTTGAGCATTTTGTTATAAATATATTTAAATAATAAGTGATTCATTATTACATTGGTCCTTAAATATTACCAAGCTTTTGTACACAATCACCAGGATTTTCGTTGCCAAAAAAATCCACGATTTATTGTTAAAAAAGTATATTTTTAAGATAATAAGATGTGGCATATTGTTTTCTTACATATGTAAGTATCTGTTAAATATATGATGACAATAGCAATAATATATAATAACATATAAAATAATTTAAATATATATAATATAGTTAGAAGGGAAACATAAGTTGGACCAGGCGTTCCTATTCTTATATAGAAAAATAGAACAGACCTCTGCGTTTTCTTCAAAAAAATACATAAATTGGGCTGCCGATGTTTCAGGAAAAATAAAACCTCGGATGGGAGGTCCATAGGCCGGTCGATACATGATGGCCCTCAAGAAAATACAAACCGGCATGTCGTGGGTTGCGCGTGTTAAAAAAGAAAGCCTAGACGGGGCAGCCCAAAACCCAGCTGAGACTTGCTGCCCAGTGATAATAAATGATACCTGCCAGCTCCCCGGCTTCGTTGTGAATTTATCTCCTTTAGTAACTACGTTTAAGCACCTAAAAATGTAACTATGTTGACAAACCCGTGGGCCCCAACGTCAGTATAGCATTAGGAGGAAGTATTTTTTCAATGTTGCACTTGCTTGCGTACGGCCATAGACCTGGTGGGTCCTGACTGTCCGCCTCTCCACGTACAGTCCTCTCCAGATTCCTCTCGTTTGTTCAGCATGTTCACAACGGCAGACAGCAGCGCCGCGGCGAGCGCACAAAGGCGCAGGAGAAGATCGAACCACCTGAGGCAGTGCCTTATTTGTAATGAAAGTGCTGAACTAGCCCAGTGGCCAAGTGACACTACCGATAGCTGTGCCGCCCGGGTTCGATTCCACCTGATATAGGGAAAATATCTCCAAATTTTTTGCCTCTGCCATTATTGACATGTGGGTCCCCATTGTCATCTACGCACACCACGTCCAACACTTACCAAAACTTCGTCCCTCGTTTTCTCTGTTTTTCGCACACTCGATATTGTGTGGGCATTTTGAAAATAGCATATATTTTTGACTGTGCATCATATGAAGATGTGCTATGCATGAATGTTGATCGACATGATGTTAACTGGCCAGTAGTTCCATTTTCGACCATGAATAAAACTTCCAACATGATGTTATCCCTGTTTGAAAAGGCCGTGTTATATAAATGCTCTGCCTCTGAAAGTTGCAGTTTCTTATCTGAAACTGAACTTGCAGTTTCTTATCTGAAACTGAACTTGCAGTTTCTTCTCTGAAACTTGCAGTTTCTTCTCTGAGAATCACATTGTCTGCACTTTTATAGTCCTATGAAACTACATTTTTTTAAGTGCTAAAAATAGATCTCTAGAATTCATAAAATACTTCATATGCTCAATACTGCAAATCTAAAATTAAAAAAGCATTCATATTTGAAAGTACTCTCAAAATACACAACACAAAACACAATTCACAACCTGTAAATACTGACAACCCTAAGCTCCTCCTGACAATTCACAACCTGCCCGACTATTGGGCTGGGGGGCAGTCCCCTCCTACTCCTCGGCGGCAGACAGCCACCGCGTGAGACGATGTGAACGGCGAGGGAGAGGATGGCAGGCAAGCGTCGTCAGGCCAACTGCTTTTCTCCTCTTGCAGTTGGGTTCAGTCGACGAAGACTCCACCGGCTCGCTCTGGCATGACACCCTCACAAATGGCACCCTGTAAATGCTCGATCCTTCAATCTCTGGTGGATGCTCCATCTGGGATCGATACTCCCACCACCGCTCCCTCACGATCGGATTCGGTGAATCTGTTTGCTCCATGGCCCAGAGGAGCAGCTCTATGTACTCCCACGCGACTCCCTTCGGGAGTATCGCCGCCTTTTCGCTCTGTTGCAGATATTTGGCCATGGATGTCGCCGTCACCGCTAGTTGGTCCTTGTTGTCAAACCAAGACTGTATCTCCAACATCCTAGCTAGCTTCACAGGGTCGCCGTCTGCGATCCTCACGCGCTTGTACTCCTCCATCGATCTACTTCTCCACAGCACCTTCACTCGCCGGCGGTGGTTTTTGAATGGAAGAGGAGAGGAGCAGCGCTGGTTTTGGATTAGAATGGGAGAGGAGCGACGGTGGTTTTGGATGGGAACAGGAGAGGAGGGGCGGTGGTTTTGAAATGGAAGAGGAGAGGAGCGGTGCTGGATTTATATTGTAACATGAGAGGAGTGGTGGTGGTTTAAGAGGAGAGGAGCGGCGCTGGTCTTGGAAGTATTTTTTTGTTTTTCGTATTTTGGGTCAAAGTTTGACCACGTACTGTATTTGACAAGCAAAATGTGAATGCATGTCACCAAAAATTGTATCGTTTGGTTCATATCTGAATGTACTTTCAAATTATATTATTTTTGCAACGTATAACATATATTTTATTTGTGAAAATCATAGTCAATTATGACCCAGAATAAAAGGGAGACTAGTTAATGTGGGGTCGCTTTCTTAATTGAAGGGTAAATTGATTTTGATTTTGATCCAGTCACAGCGCGCCGGCCCTCTCGTCCAATCCTAAATCGCTGATGCACGCTCCTCTCCCTCTTTCCATTCCAAAACCACCTCCTCTCCTCTCCATCATCTCCATTCCAAAACCACTGTCTCGCCTCTCCCTCTTCTCCATTGCAAAACCAACCCCTCTCCTCTCCATCATCTCCATTCCAAAACCACTGTGTCGCCTCTCCCTCTTTTCTATTGCAAGACCATCGTCTCTCCTCCCATCTTCCAAAGCTAGCACCAGACCACTCAGAAGGACATCTATGGAGAGGATGCAGCAGCGAATCAGGCAGATCGTTGGCGGCGACCAGGCAAAGATAGCCAGGTTGAGGGAGATCCTTACTTGGTTTGACAATGAGTGGGAGATTTCAAGGACGGTGAGGGCCATGTGGCAATGTATGCGAAAGAGCGAGACAGTGGCGATGAGGGCGGCGATGTACTCCTCGGCGGCGGTCACGCCGCAGTCCTTCGAGTTCATCGAGTATCTCCTCTGGGCGATGGAGCAGACAGATTCTCCCAAGGCAAAAGTCAGGCGGAAGTGGTGGCGTACAGGTCGAAGGTCGAGCACCCAGAGGATAACGAATCGATCGAGTACGGTGTGCCATTCGTGAGGGTGCAGAGCCAGCCGGAGCCACAGGAGTATTCGTTCTCCCACCGCAAGAGGAGGCCGGATGGCGTGACATCGCTTCCCTGCCATTCTCCACGGTTCCCTCGACGCTCGTCTCATTTCAACGGTGGCGGTAGGGTTTAAGGTAAGCTTCGCACTAACCTAATCTTCCATCTGCTCATGCTTACAATCAGTGTGACAGCTAATGAAAATCATGCTTACAATTAGTCTCCGAGTACTACGCCAATCACCCTAAAATAGCTCTGGACCTTTGGGTCAAAGTTGTGACACTGTGTACAAATAAAGAAAAACAGATCGGTGCTTCTTTCAGAAAAGAGTACTCCCTAGAAAACTGCCAATATAAGCTACTAGTATTTGCTTAGAGGGTTTGCTGCCGAGAAAGATCCGTCCACAGAGAGCGCCACACATCCCACTGGTGGTGGCAGATGCCAATGCGTGCATGGAGCATGGTTGGTGTTGGTAATTTTTACTTGGCACACCTCGCACTCTGCATATATGTCGGTTCCATCCGTACATTTGTGCAGTTCCACCAAAATGCAGTTGAATCCTGTTTGCACAGATAATGAAAAAGCGTGATTACATTATAGTGGCACTAGTTGATGAAACATACACTAATAAATAGAAGAAAATATTGTGATAGTATCATAGTATTCCATGTTGCGAGGGCGAGATGGGCCCTGCGACGCCTCATACGGTACGCCCCATACTGGAAATCGACCCAAGTCTCCCCAATACACCTTCTGCCAGTAATGAACATCAGTGTACAGCGGTAGTACAAGGAGGGGCCTTGAGACATTCCAATCTCTATTTTTGTGCAGATCAGCTAAAATTAAGCACCCCGGTTTGCAGAAACGCTTAAACAATAAAATGGGACTAGTTGATGAAACATATACTAACAAAGAGAAGCACTTTATTTATCTACATTGGAAATGAAATGATAGAGAGGACACTCGCTCTATTTTAACTGTATTATTACTTCATTTTATCAGTGGCGCTAGGGTCGAGTAGGTGGCAAATGTGGTGTACCGTGCGTCGCAAGGATGGAGGCCGGGGGTGCTTAGACTGGGATGTTGAAGCTGGCTCTATCTTCCCCCCTGATGTTTCTGTGGTAGCATTTGGGTTGTAATCCAAACTTGGTGGAGCTGGTGCTGCGTCCCCCTACCTGCCTAGCTTATGTTCCGAACTTGTCTCCTACTAGTACTCAGTCCGTTCTAGTAGTAGTTGCATAACTGCCCGTTTACACTGAGATGTTGTCAGATAATGGTTGTCTATGGTAGGGTTTCTTTAATGAAATCGGAGGAAACCCCCTCTTTCGATATATAAAAAAATCAATGGCACTAGCGGTGCCAAAACATTGCCTCAAATTAATAGTGCCACTAGATTAAGGTGCAAAATAATAACATTACTCCTTTATCATGGCAGTGCAAAAACAGTAGCACAAGAGCATACTCAAGATGCAGGATCTTTGGCAAACGGTCAGACCAAAAAGGAACATACCTCGTGATAGGAACCATATCTACAATCAACACCATCGTAGAAGGGATTACACCAGTCACCAACATGGATGATTCAATTCATGGGACCTTTTGGTGCAGTTCACCTAAAATGAAGCAATGTCCCATGAGCTAGCAGCTTCTTCATTTTTTTTAAGAAATGGGCTCCAGCCCCGGTTCCATTTCCATCAGAAAACGAAACCCACAGAGCTTCTTCTTCATTAGTTGCAATAAAATTGAGCAACATCAAGGTTGGTTGTGAAGCTCCTGGAATGTTCAACTATAATTTGGATATCATTTGTGCAGTTCAACTAAGATCAAGCGTGAAATGTATATCTCTGTTTGCACAAAAAAGGTGGAAAGGAGGGTGACTAACAAGTGATGAAACATACATCAAATGAAAAGAAGCATGTTCCTTATCTGAATGGCAATCCTACAAGGATAGTAGCAATTTCTAAAGCAGCAGCATTGCTAGATATTAGTGTGGGCATTAGGATTAACTATGACAACTGTTAAATACAACATTACTTTAATGGTGCCATTGCTTCATTTTACCAACAACATTACATTAACAGCTGCTACAGAGTTGGTATTTGGGCAAGGGAGAGTACGCGGACCAGGACAGTTGCATTTCTAACGAAAAGAGGCAACTTATCTTAATGGGAAATTTAGCAAGACATGAAAAAGAAGTGCCATTGATTCATATTACTAGAGGCATTACATTGAAAACAACATTGGTTTAACGTGTCCTTACTTTTAATAGTGCGACTGCTACATTTTACCAGCCGGCGTTATCCTCCTTCAGCAGGTCGAGCTCGTGGCAGAGCTTCGCCTTGTCCTCCTGAAGTTGCAGGATTTTGCCGGTCGCCTTCTTCTCCGAGGCAATGCTCTTCTTCAGCAGCATCACCAAGCCAGCGGTCGACTCCCCCTGCTCATTGAGCTCAGCGGGCATGTCGTTGAGGCTCTCCTTCAGTAGCTCCACCAAGCTATGGATGAACTCCTTCTGCTTATTGAGGTGCTTATTGAGCTGATCGGGCATGCCGGCATGTTCGCCTCCGCGGCTAGGGCGCTCCTGGGAACCATCGCCTGCCCGTGAGAGATCTTTCGATGTCTCTGCGTGGCGGCGAGCCCTCTCTTTTTTTTCCGCAGCCTTGGTTGCCACTCCCTTGTTACGAGTAGTTCTTGACCTAGAGCTCTGCACACCGGCCATGGCAAGGACGGACGAAGAAGGACTTATGAGGAGGAAGGTAGAGTAATTTTTCGGTTAGGTAGTTCCCTTTTTTATAACCTAAGTACTAGCACTAGTACTAAAACCTACATAGTGGGAACACGTTCATGTTTGGTACGTACTAGTAGGTGTGAGCAGGCTTGCACTTAATTGTAGCACTAGTACTTTGGAATGTGATGGGAACAAGGTAAAGATTAATTGATGGTTTTGGTTTCGAGGCCTGAAACGGCTCCCGATGAGTTTAGTGGAACATAAATTTCAAGTACCCCCTCCATCTCAGTTTACAAGGCTTGCACGTGTATCTAGGTCATCAATGTAACTTATATAAAAATAAATTGTTTAACATAAAAAATACTCTGAATATTTGAAGTTTGTAATGTATGCCTCTTATTAAGTTGGTCAAATTAATGACCTAGGTACACGTGCAAGACTTGTAAACTGAGATAGAGGGAGTACTACACTGCTCAAATGCGGCCGCACAAGTCAGTGATGTCACTGGTCGTACATGTCAGACCAAGCCAATGCATGTCCCTTCAGTGAGACGCGGGTCCGACCGACCGTGTGTTGGTGCGACCGACCATAAAGTATTACGCGATGGAGATTTCTGGTTGTGGCTTCGGTTGATTGTCACGACCAAGCATTCTAAAACTAGTGATAAATCAATTACCATCTTTTTTCCAAACGACCAAGTATTTTCACAGGAATACAATACATATAGATGGAGTGATTATCAAGGTTGCAAACTTACATGGCGTTGCAAGTTCACTGGAACAGCAACCGACTAGGTCACTACATCGCTGGCGGGGAAGGAGGGAAGCTCACCTCGCCTACAATGCATGCCCAGCGGTGCCGCCGCAACTGGTCCCAGGATTTGGCTTCTCCTACCGCCCATTTGAACTGTTGCACCGGCTGCTCATGCCATTGCGCAGGCATGCATGTTCTTTCCTCCGTAGTCTGATCTCTGCCATTAGCCCTAGCTCAAAATCAACGCGACGCTGCCAGATGCTGACATCCCTCAGCATCTCTCCCCTGAGATCGACTTGCGCCTCCGCCTTGTGCTGCGCCAGGTGCAGCTCCTTGGAACTTCTCTCTAATCGATGCGACGCTTCCTCGATCTGATTTGCCCTTGCTGCCACCACCTGAAACACAACCCTGGCATGTCCTCTGGCGCCACCGATCTGTGATTCCAGAGCAATGGATCCCCTCTAAAACACATGTGGGTTTCGCTCAAGGGCGGCAGTGCTGCATGCCGCAGCGAGAGGGCAGCCCGCGGGATCCTGGGATCTAAGGGATTATCCATGGCGGGATCCAGTGGGCGAGGCGGGGAGGCGAGACTAGGTGCTGGGAGAGCCCTACGAGGCTAAGATAAAGATAGTACTACTCCACTCCACTCTGTCCATATTTAAATACAAAGGCCACCAATAGTAGCCCTGGCAAAAATTGATCATATTGCCTGCGTCCTGGTTTATTGGCCCCCTTTTTTGTGCCACTTTTTATGACATGCATAAATATTTTGTTACTTAAAATATGGTCAAAATTGGCACAAAATACGAAGGAGACCAATGGAAGTAGCAACCCATGATTTAAATACTCGCATGCATGCAGTGGAGTAGTAATGTCTTTCTTCCTCCCTCACGTCCACTCAATTTGCATGCGTTGTATTAATTGACCATCAATGAAGTGAAGGACTTTACACACATTAAATTATCACATGGGGTGGATCTTCATACAAAAATGCGTCCCCCCGTGTACCCGCGTGTGCATGCGAGGTAATGAGTGCATGCGTGGACGTCACTGTGATCCAGCAGCACATCACTATGATCAATCCACACAAGGAGGTCGCGACAATGCCTCCACATGTTCCACATGGCTTCATGAACTATAAGAGAGACACTGTGTAGCATGCCATTGGAATTCTAATTTATGTGTTTTGCACATACTCGAAGTACTAGTAAGGTACACGTGCATTGCACGCATCAGATTTGGCAACCAAATTATCAATAAATACCATACTATAGCATGTAAGCTTTGGGTCATATATGCCTGATGTAGACATTCGTTTAATTCTTATAGTTCATCTCATTCAAAATCAATTAGTTTTTATAAAAAAAGCTAGGGCCTCTTTGATTCGTAGGATTTCCAAAACGCGGGAATAGGAAAAACATGGGATTAGAGTGGAATGTCGTCTTGAATCCTACAGGATTGTACGAGTATTTGATTGTGCATAGAAAAAATGCAGGATTCTTTCAAAGAGGTTTGAGTGGATGGGATGTTGTATGAAATCTAGTGCAAATGAATCCTATGGTTTACAATCCTTCGAATCAAACAACTAAGATAGGAAAAATTCCTAAGGATTAGAATCCTCCAAAATTCCTTTGAGAATCCTTTGAATCAAAGAAGCCCTTAATCTATTTTATGATTCATGGAATTATGCGTTGTAGATCATAAAGTAAAAACAAATAATGCCAATTCAACTAGGAAAAAAGTTTGGGCAGTTATGATACGGGAGATTCTAGAACAAAGGAGAAGCACTTGTGTTTTGAGGTTTGTGGATTATGCTTAAGTTCAACCATGGAGTCTGCTAGATTGTACATGTGGAAAAATCCGGTGGGGGGCTAGAAGATGGTGCGAGGGGCCAAGTGGAGGGAGACTATGAAGGAGTACAGGAGTGCGAGATCGATATTTAAAGAGAGGGGGCGAGAACGTGCGCTGTTGCGCGCAGTGGCGGAGCCATGAAAAATAAATGAGCTAGGGGGCCAAGCATTAATAATCCTTTACGAGGAGGGAAAATTCATCAACTTAAACCATTTTACCAGCAATTGTCCAATGATCACATTCATTTTATCCTCGATATATAGTGATGTTAGGGGGGCACGGCCCTTGCTGCCCCCTGTCTTCGCCACTGTGAGCACGTCTGGGAGATGAAGCGGAAGGCATCGTTGGATATATAATTAATGTGGGTGTATTAGCTATGTAATCCTATATAGAGACGTATAGATTGATCGATGTGGACGTGGGAAAGAGGGTGAGACCTCACTAGATATATAGATCGATCGATTTGTGTGGAAAAATGTGAAAGACCTAGCTATATATACACACACATAGAGGAATCGATCGTTGCGCATGCACGTGAGAGATAAAGAATGCACGATATGATGGAGAGGGGGTGTGTGTGCATGCATGGGAGACCGACCTGAACAAAAAGATTGCATGTGTGCGATGGATAATGCCGACTGGTAGTGTGTGTGCATGCATGCACGAGAGAAAGTTAGTGGTACAATTATAAAGAGAAGACGACTGTGTGGGTGTAAAAGACTAGGTGAGGTCATAATCAATGTAAAGTTGAATTCAAATATTTGAATAAGAGATCATGATGTTTGAAACCCATGCATGCATGAATATAAGTGAGATATGCGTGGTGTGGTTTGGAAACGAGCATGTTGTACTGTATACACATTGAACAAGGTCAGACTGATTTGAATTTGAGATACCGATGGCAGACATCATTTGGCCACATTGCATCCGTGCATGAACACACTATTCTAATTGGAGATGATGGGTGGCTTTCGCATCACATTTCTATATCTATACCCCTATATATTATATTTTATATTTTTTATATAGTGTGCGGATAACTTTAATTAACTTTGAAAGATGGTCGTTGGATGAAGCCAATCCGATGGTGCAGAGATGGCAAATTTGAGCACTACTGGCCATTGGATATCATCTAGTTTCCACCAGATTTTGCCACATGTACAATCTAGAAGACTCCATGTTTGAACTTAAGCATAATGCACAAACCTCAAAACACAAGCACTTCTTCTTTGTTCTAGAATCTTCCGTATCAGAATTGCCCAAATGTGTTTTCTACATGATTTGCCATTATTTGTTTTTACTTTATGCTTTACAACGCACAATTTCACGAATCTTAAAATAGATTAGCTTTCTTATAAAAACTAGATGATTTTGAATGAAATGAACTATAAGAATTAAACAAACATCTACATCATGCATATATGACTCAAAGCTTACATGCTATAATGTGGTATTTATTCATAATTTGGTTGCCAAATCTCATGCATGCAATGCAAGTGTACCTTACTAGTCTAAATGGTGTTTGTGAGTGTGTTGTGCGTGTTAAACACATTGTACGTAGTATCATACATGGTTTAGATTCCGAACATCTAGCTAGAGCATACATGTACTATGATTTGAATTCAACATAAAATGGATACATATATTTGAATTTGAGATCGTATGTACATGTAGTTCGTATTTATATAGGAATTTACTTCTCCTATATTCATGTCATGTGTTGTGAAGATAATATTTAGATGGTTGTATAACTAACCCGAGTACAATCCCATTCAAACAGGGAAAATGTACTCAAATTTAGTCCATATGCTAGACAACACACATTGTTTTTTTATTGTTGAGGGAAGTGCAAATTGTTTTGGTACTGTACACGTTATGTTTGTTGTCCTGATTTTTTTAGTTTTTTGTTGTATTTGAATGCATTTCTAGTAATATAGTAAACGGGACATGGCTCTCTCTAGTGATGAGGTGCGAATTGTCTGTTTTTTGTACACGTTAAGCTTGTTCTCCCGAAATTTCAAGCCGTGCCTTGTTATGCCAAAATTTCAAGCTAGCATCTCTGTCTATCCTGCTGCGAAACTCCCGCCTCTTCAACCCGCGCCTTGTTACCCCGAAATATTTAAGATATATCTTTGTCTCGTTGTGCTCCGAAAACTCCCTCCATCTCAACACGCGCCTTGCTATCCCAATATTACAACGCGCGCGAAAACTCCCACCTCCTGCGAAATCCCGACACGCAAAATGCCCGTGATACCCCCGAACCGAAAGAACCGCCTAGCACAAATCGGTGGGGGTACTTTTGTAACTTACCCCACATTTCGGACAAGCGCGTCCCTAAGCCATGGTTCCCCACTCCCATCCCATCAGCCCACCCATTCGTACACTGAGGCCATGAAAACCCACGAAGCCCCACACCCTCCTCCGTCCGCCACCCAGCCGAAGCTTCTTCCTCGACGATGTCGTCCACAGCAACACCTTGACGTCCCTCATCCACCATATCGGATGAGGATCCGTCGTCGATCTCGTCGTCCCGCCGGTTCAGCCACCCCGGCCTCCACCTCCAAGGAGCTGCCCCGACGTTCCCCTCGTCTTTCGCGCCACCTCCATTCTCACACAACCGTCTTCACCTGCACCACCAGAAGAGCAGCATCATCACCGTTTCCTCGGATGAAGCTCAGGCCTAATTGGCGCCACCAAAGAGGTTGTACACTAATCGCCACATTTTGTTCTTGATTCGATCTCACGGTGCTGCCAGCGCTCGGTCTCGAGCCGGCATGGCGTGGCTCCATCCACGGCGGTGTCGCCGGCCACTTCCTCCATGTTGTCGCTCCCTCAGCGGCGGCGTCGACATCAGTAGGAGTTGCTGCTTCTTTAGCTCTCGCTCGCGCTGCTGCTTTGCTCTTGCTCTCGGTCTCCTGCCTGGTATGCTCTTGCTATTGCTCTTGCTCTTGCTCGTGTTGCTGCTCTCGCTCTTGCTCTTGCTTGCAATGCTGATCCGATTTGGCTACACTTCAGTCGACTGAATCGACTTTTGGGTCAGTCAATTTTCAGGGGGTGGGGGGCTCGCCGGAGTTAAGGAAGAACCAGCCGCAGCGGGGAGGGGGGCTCGCCGGAGAGGTACCCCACTATCTATCTTAGGGTTCAGGGTGGGGGCAGTGGTCGCCAGCGGTGGTGGGGCGGTGGCGTGGGGATTGCCGAAGAAAAATCTCGGCATGGGGGGGCCTAGAGGGATGGCCGGGGCGGCGGCGGACCAGCGTGGGGAGTGGCTTCGGGGCGGGCGGGGCGGCGCACCGCCGGCCGCGGGCACGACCAGCTGTCCTAGCTCTCGCACGCGCTGCCGCTACTACTTTTCTGCTACTAGTGCATTTAGTTAAGACAGCAAAATTCAGTTTCGACAGTTAAGTTCAGTTTCGACAGTTAAATTCAGTTTCGACAGTTAAGTTCAGAGACGATCGGCTGATGTATTTTACATCTATCACTTTGTGGTTATGTATTTTACGTCATCTATTGGAGATGCTATTACAATTCCACTCAGGTTAACATTGTCTCTCTTGTCCTGCTCCAGCCTCGGCGTCGTACAACTCACCGGAGCTGCTCCAACGACGAAACCCTCCATCACAGCGAAGCAGTACCCCGGGCTCCATCTCCAGACGCCTAAGATCTTCTTCCCCTCCTCTGACAGCCAAGTCAGCCGGGGCATCCTCACCGACCAACCCAATCACGCTGAGATCGACATGGCTTCGCCAAAGAGGTTGTACACTTGTTGCATCTCTTTTTTACTCTACATGTTATATATATTGTCCACTAAGCACACGTAGTAACGTGAAATACGATTATTTTATCCTACTATATGACAAGCAGTGAGGTACCAGGCAACTTAGCTACCCGTGATAGACTCTCTTGAACGCCATCATTATTTATCTCTGCGCGTTTGAGCTGTGCATTTGTCGATGGGCCTGGGAGTTGAGCTAGTAGGGCAGTGGCCGGGGTCCAAAGTAGTAGAAGTAGGAGAAAAACATTTTTTGAGTGTAGGCTTTTCCTTGCTCAAGCCTGCCTACTAGAATCGCTAGTGCTTGAAAGGAAAAGTGAAGGAAAAACATAGGAATTGGAAAGTTTCCTATGGTACTACTATTCATGCATTTGGTTCAAAGGAATGGAGCAAAGGAAAACTGTAGGATTTGTTCCTTTAGTGTCTCCTTGAAAGAAAAACCATAGGAATTTTAATATCCACCTGTACTCCTTTTCAAATTCCTATTCATGAAGCACAAGACTAAGAAATAGTAGCATAATAGCATTATAACCGTACATTTTCTTGTGGTTTGACTTAATCTCACCACGCTTCTTGGCATCCTGTGATCTTCCAATTCTTGTGAACCAAACACCCAGATTGGCAGAAATCTTGTGTTTTTAAATTCTCTGTTTTGCACGTGCATTCCTATCCTATTCCTGTCTATTTCCTATCCCTGCATTGTTAGAATCCTCAAATCCAAACAAGCCCTTACACAAATACATATGTTACAGATATGTGTCAAAGAAAACCTTGTGTGGTTTGTCCTGCTCCTGCTGCGTTGTGTTCCACCCCAGCTCAGCTGCTCCAACGACGGAAGGGTTCACCACAACAGGGATCCGCTCTCCAGACTGTCTTTTGCCGCCTCAGATCTTCTTCCCTGCCGCCGGCAGCCACGACAACTGCATTACCATCATCAACTGAGCAGATGACCTTGAGGAGTACACGGGTCCGCAAGAGAGGTCGCACTCTTCCGTGTCTGCTTACGTTATGCATCGCTTAATATTATGACATGCTATTTTATCGTCGTGTTCACCTATTAGACTCCGAGTCAGGTCCAAACTAATGCTGAAACTTGAGTTTTTAAATGGTTGTGGGGTACATAATGGGGCAGCAATCAGTACTATCTAGTTAATCTCAGGTGTCTACTATGAGTTTCATGTTGGGTGCAAACAAACATTAAAGGAGCCATTATCTGTATTTTTTAACTAAAGCTATTATCTGCATGCTATCATTGGTTTTGGGTTTATCCACAGTTTGCTACCATCACTCTGGATTTGTGCATGCACTCCTTACATAATCTCACTATGTTTTATTCCTATGCATGTCAGTTATTGTACACAATGGAACTGAACATGTAGAGCAAAAGAGATGAGCCTTGTATGGCAATAAAATTTCATGCAGACGTCGCTCCATGGTGGGCGCAAAGGCAGCCCCCCCTCCACCCATTTTGGATTGTAATCAAGAGGAAGATAACTGTTCTGAGGGGGGTTCAGAAGGAGAAGACCACTCCTATTTACCCCCTGAGGTCTTTTCTCTAACTCGGCATGCTAATGTTGGTAATATCATACATATGGTGCCTTGCATTGCTTACTTTACACATCAAATATGTCATCTGCTTAGTTTAGACATGCTTTGTGTGAATGCCATATGTTTAGTTTCTTTATGGTATATGTGAATCATGCAATGCCATCTTGTTTAGCCAGGCATCATATATGTGAATTTTGCAATGCCACCCTGGTTAGCCAGTCATCTTATATGTGAATTATATCATGCCATCATTTTTTTATTACATGTTAAATTTGTCAACAATTTTAGTACATTCAATTACTCTTCCTGTGCATCAGCCATTCGGCACGGTCATGGAAAAAATCTGGAGTGGAAACAAGGTCTTCAGAGCAGACAATGCTATTTGACGAAGCGCATGTCTTGCTGGTTACGGATAGCTCCTAAGAGGAGGATTCAGAGACAGATGACCAGTCCTACCCCCCCCCCCCCGAGGTGCATGCTCTAACTTGGTAGGGTTATGTTGCTCATATCATGCGTATGGTATCTTGCATTGCTATGTCATTTGCTTAGTTTAGACATGCTTTGTGTGAATGCCACTTGTTTAGTGTCTAATTACCATATATGTGAATTATGCAATGCCATCTTGTTGCAAGACATCATATATGTGAATTATGCAATGCTATCTTGTTGCAAGGCATTATATATGTGAATTATGCAATGCCATGCTGTTTAGCCAAGCGTCATATATGTGAATTATATCATGCCATCCTTTTTTGTATTTCTCGTTGCATTTGTCGACAATGTTTGTATATTCAACTGCTCTTCCTGTGCATCAGCCATTTGAATTGGTGATGGAGAAATCTAGAGTGAAAACAAGGTCTTTAGAGAAGACAATGCTACCTGCTGAAGCAGATATCTTGCTGGTTACAGATAGCTCTTTAGAGGAGGATTCAGAGGCAGATGACTAGTCCTATTATCCCCCTGAGGTGTATGCTCAAACTTGGCAGGGTTATATTACTCATATCATGCATATGTTGTATTGCAATGCTTAGTTTTTACATCATATACACAATATTGAATGCCATCTCCTTAGTTGACACATCATATATGTGATTGCCCTTTGCTCACTTGCTTAGTATATAAACCATATATTTGAATTATATCATGCCATGATGTTTACATAGACAGCATGTATCAGAATTATGGCATGGCAACCCATTTTCTAAAGACATAATATAGTTATATCATCTCATTTGTTTACATAGTCATCATATTTTGAATTATGTCATTCTATCCGTGAATTATATCATGCCATCATGTTTCCATCGACGGCATGTTTGTGATTTATGGCATGCCAACCACTTTAATAGACACATCGTATAGTTATATCATGTCATCATGTTTACATAGTCATCATATTTTGAAGTATGTCATTCTATCCTATTTAGTTATCCATCATACATGTGAAATTGTGTCATGCTATCCAGTTTAATTAGCCATCATATATGTGAAATTATGTCCTGCTATTTTGTTTGGTTAGACAACATAAATGTGAATTATTTCATGCCCTGTTTTCTTCCCTACTATCCATTGCACCTGTCTATCTTACAATGTCTCTACATTCAATTACTTCTTGTTTATCATCCATCAATTGGAGGGGGTGATTGATACGTCTTCGTCGTATCTATAATTTTTGATTGTTCCATGCCAATATTATTCAACTTTCATATACTTTTTGGCAACTTTTTATACTATTTTTGGGACTAACATATTAATCCAGTGCCCACTAACAGTTCCTGTCTGTTGCATGTTTTATGTTTCGCAGAATATCCATATCAAACGGAATCCAAACGGGATAAAAACGGATGTAGCTTATTTTTGGAATATTTGGAAAATTCCGGAAGAAAAATCCACTCGAGACGGTGCCCGAGGTGGCCACGAGGCAGGGGGCGCGCCTGCCCCCCCTGGGCGCGCCCCTAACCCTCGTGGGCCACCCGTAAGGCGGTTGATGCCCTTCTTCGGCCGCAAGAAAGCTATTTTTTGGTTAAAAAAATCACGGCGAAGGTTTCAGTCCAATCAGAGTTACGGATCTCCATATATATACGAAACGGTGAAAGGGCAGCAGGACAGAACGCAGAAACAGAGAGAAACAGAGAGACGGGTCCAATCTCGGAGGGGATCTCGCCCCTCCCACACCATGGAGGCCAAGGACCAGAGGGGAAACCCTTCTCCCATCTAGGGAGGAGGTCAAGGAAGAAGAAGACGAAGGGGCCCCCTCTCCCCTTCTCTTCCGGTGGCGCCGGAACGCCGCCGTGGCCATCATCATCACCGCAATCTTTACCAACAACTTCACCGCCATCATCACCAACTCTTCCCCCCTCTATGCAGTGGTGTAACCTCTCTCTTACCCGCTGTAATCTCTACTTAAACATGGTGCTCAACGCTATATATTATTTCCCAATGATGTATGGCTATCCTATGATGTTTGAGTAGATCCGTTTTGTCTTATGGGCTATTTGATGATCAAGATTGGTTTGAGTTGCATGTTTTATTATTGGTGCTGTCCTATGGTGCTCTCCGTGTCGCGCAAGCGTGAGGGATTCCCGCTGTAGGGTTTGCAATATGTTCATGATTTGCTTATGGTGGGTGGCGTGAGTGACAGAAGCACAGACCCGAGTAAGTAGGTTGTTTTTCGTATGGGATAAAGGGGACTTGATACTTTAATGCTATGGTTGTGTTTTACCTTAATGATCTTTAGTAGTTGCGGATGCTTGCTAGAGTTCCAATCATAAGTGCATATGATCCAAGTAGAGAAAGTATGTTAGCTTATGCCTCTCCCTCAAATAAAATTGTAATAATGATTACCGGTCTACTTATCGATTGCCTAGGGACAAATAACTTTCTCGTAACAAAAAGCTCTCTGCTAAAACTAATTTAGTTGTGTCTTCATCTAAACAGCCCCTAGCTTTTATTTACTCGCTCTTACTTTCTTGCAAACCTATCCAAAAACACCTACAAAGTACTTCTAGTTTCATACTTGTTTCCGGTAAAGCGAACGTCAAGCGTGTGTAGAGTTGTATCGGTGGTCGATAGAACTTGAGGGAATGTTTGTTCTACCTTTAGCTCCTCGTTGGGTTCGACACTCTTACTTATCGAAAGAGGCTACAATTGATCCCCTATACTTGTGGGTTATCAAGACCTTTTTCTGGCGCCGTTGCCGAGGAGCAATAGCGTGGGGTGAATATTCTCGTGTGTGCTTGTTTGCTTTATCACTAAGTAATTTTTATTTGCTGTTCTTAGTTGTTCTTTATCTTTAGTTATGGATATGGAACACGAAATACCAAAAAAATTAGGTGTACTTTCTGCTCATGGAGATGGGGAACCTCCTAAAACCCTCGATGCTGGTTATGTGAAAGATATTACGTACTATTTTAATAATCCTGAGAAAACCCCATTCAATTATGTAATGGGAGTAACGTTGGATCAACGTGAATACTTTAGGGATTACCGCTTGACACAAAAAGGGAAACTATTATGGGATCAAATTCATATATTGAAGTGGTATGCTAGGTAACTATGCTTGAGTTATGATTATACTTGTTGCTCTAGGATGAAGGCTCCACACCTTCCCTTTTCATGCAAATTTAATGATAATAAAACCTTAGCTTCTTATGCTAATGGTATATATGATTACTATGATGTGGAGCAAATAGAAGAATTTGTTGCTTTTATGGGTGCTTATGAAATTGAATCTATGTTTAAAGAGTTTGAAGATTTTGATGATGTTGCTTATAGACCTGAAAATTTAGCTATCCTCAAATATTGCTATGAGAATTATGAATACAATTCTGATATTAATGCACTCATTGAGAAAGTCTCCGCTGTCCAAGAAGAGAATAATATTTTGCAAGAATCTATGGAAGAAGAAATTGATGAAACTGTGAGCTCATTGGATGAAAAAGATGAGGGGGAGAGCGAAGAACAAAAGGAGGAAGAGTGGATTAGCTACCCGTGCCCACCTTCTAATGAGAGTAACTCTTCAACTCATCCATTGTTTAATTTCCCTTCGTGCTTACCGAAGGATGATTGCTATGATCCTGTTGACTCTTTTGAAATATCCCTTTTTGATGATGCTTGCTATGCTTGTGGCCAAGATGCCAAAATGAATTATGCTTATGGAGATGAACTTGCTATAGTTCCTTATGTTATACATGAAATTGTTACTATTGCACCCACACATGATAGTCCTATTATCTTTTTGAATTCTCCAAACCACACTATATCGGAGAAGTTTGCTTTTATTAAGGATTATATTGATGGGTTGCCTTTTACCGTTGCACATGATGATTTTGATAGATATAATATGCATGTGCTTGCTGCTCCTACTTGCAATTATCATGAGAGAGGAACTATATCTCCACCTCTCTATGCTTCCCACACGATAAAATTGCAAGAAATTGTTTATACTATGCATTGGCCTTTACTATGTGTGCATGAATTGTTCTTTTATGACATGCCGATGCATAGGAAGAGAGTTAGAATTCGTCATTACATGATATATGTTACTTTGTGCTCACTACTAAATTACAAATCATTGCTAATTAAAATTGGCTTTGATATACCTTGGGATCCGGGTGGATTCACTACTTGAGCACTTTATGCCTAGCTTAATGGCTTTAAAGAAAGCGCTGCCAAGGAGACAACCCGGAAGTTTTAGAGAGTCATTTATTTCTGTTGAGTGCTTTCATATAGTTTAAAAACAACAAAAATAAAGAGGGGAACGGAAAACTTTTCAAAAAGGAAAGTGAAAGTGAGAAAGACAAGCATTGTTGAAGTGGGAGAGCTCCTCGAACTTTGTTCATGCTCACGGCAACTTTGTGAATCTTGATTACAGAAACTTTTCAACAAAAATAATTATCCCCTTGTACAATTCCATTGTATTATAAAAATAATGTGCCAAGGTTTGCCATTAGGATGTTTACAATACTTGTTGGTTTGTACGGTGCAGGACAGAAACTTTGGCTGTAGTGCGCGATTTTTAATTTTTTACTGGAACGTCAAATGGTTCTAATTCTTTTTGCACTGACTTTCTATACGAATTGTTTATTTTTCCTAATTTTGGCAGAATTTTTCAAGTATCAGAAGTATGGTGAATGTTCAGATTATTACAGACTGTTCTGTTTTAGACAGATTCTGTTTTTTATGCATAGTTTGCTTGTTTTGATGAATCTATCAATTTATATCAGTGGATTAAGCCATGAAAAAGTTATATTACAGTAGACACAATGCAAAAACAAAATATGAATTGGTTTGCAACAGTACTTAGAGTAGTGATTTGCTTTATTATACTAACGGATCTTACCGAGTTTTCTGTTGAAGTTTTGTCTGGATGAAGTGTTAGATGATCGAGAAGGTCTCGATATGAGAAGAAGGAAGAGAGGCAAGAGCTCAAGATTGGGGATGACCGAGGCACCCCAAGTAAATATTCAAGGAGACTCAAGCGTCTAAGCTTGGGGATGCCCCGGAAGGCATCCCCTCTTTCTTCAACAAGTATCGGTATGTTTTTGGATTCGTTTCGTTCATGCGATATGTGCAAATCTTGGAGCGTCTTTTGCTTTAGTTTTCACTTTTCTTTTATGCACCATGCTGGTATGAGATGGTCCTTTGTTGATTTATAGAATGCTCTTTGCACTTCACTTATATCTTTTGAGTATGGCTTTATAGAATGCTTCATGAGCTTCACTTATATCATTTGAAGTTCGGATTGCCTGTTTCTCTTCACTTAGACAACCGCCATTTGTAGAATGATCTTTTGCTTCACTTATATTTGTTAGAGCGTGGGCATATCTTTTGTAGAAAGAATTAAACTCTCTTGCTTCACTTATATCTATTTAGAGAGATGACAGGAACTGGTCATTCACATGGTTAGTCATAAAATCCTACATAAAACTTGTAGATCACTGAATATGATATGTTTGACTCCTTGCAATAGTTTTGCGATATAAAGATGGTGATATTAGATTCATGCTAGTGGGTAGTTGTGGATTGTAGAAATACTTGTGTTGAAGTTTGTGATTCCCGTAGCATGCACGTATGGTGAACCGTTATGTGATGAAGTCGGAGCATGATTTATTTATTGATTGTCTTCCTTATGAGTGGTGGTCGGGGACGAGCGATGGTCTTTTCCTACCAATCTATCCCCCTAGGAGTAGGCGCGTAGTACTTTGTTTCGATAACCAATAGATTTTTGCAATAAGTATGTGAGTTCTTTATGACTAATGTTGATTTCATGGATTATACGCACTCTCACCCTTCCACCGTTGCTAGCCTCTCTAGTACCGTGCAACTTTCGCCGGTACCATAAACCCACCATATACCTTCCTCAAAACAGCCACCATACCTACCTATCATGGCTTTTCCATGGCCATTCCGAGATATATTGCCATACAACTTCCATCATCATCATATACATGACTCGAGCATTCATTATCATATTGCTTTGCATGATCGTAAGATAGCTAGCATGATATTTTCATGGCTTGTCCGTTTTTTATGTCATTGCTACGCTAGATCATTGCACATCCCGGTACACCGCTGGAGGCATTCATATAGAGTCATATCTTTGTTCTAGTATCGAGTTGTAATATTGAGTTGTAAGTAAATAAAAAGTGTGATGATCATCATTATTAGAGCATTGCCCCAGTGAGGAAAGGATGATGGAGACTATGATTCCCCCACAAGTCGGGATGAGACTCCGGACTTTACAAAAAATAAAAGAGGCCAAAGAAGCCCAAATAAAAAAAGAGGCCAAAGAAGCCCACCAAAAAATAAAAAAAATAAAAAAATGAGAGAAAAAGAGAGAAGGGGCAATGTTACTATCCTTTTACCACACTTGTGCTTTAGAGTAGCACCATGTTCTTCATATAGAGAGTCTCTTGAGTTATCACTTTCATATACTAGTGGGAATTTTCATTATAGAACTTGGCTTGTATATTCCGATGATGGGCTTCCTCAAATGCCCGAGGTCTTCATGAGCAAGCAAGTTGGATGCACACCCACTTAGTTTCAGTTTGAGCTTTCATATACTTATAGCTCTTAGTGCATCCGTTGCATGGCAATCCCTACTCACTCACATTGATATCTATTGATGGGCATCTCCATAGCCCGTTGATACGCCTAGTTGATGTGAGACTATCTTCTCCTTTTTGTCTTCTCCATACAACCTCCACCATCATATTCTATAGTGCTATGTCCATGGCTCACGCTCATGTATTGCGTGAAAGTTTAAAAGGTTTGAGAATGTCAAAAGTATGAAACAATTGCTTGGCTTGTCATCGGGGTTGTGCATGATGTGAATATTTTGTGTGGTGAAGATGGAGCATAGCCAGACTATATGATTTTGTAGGGATAACTTTCTTTGGCCATGTTATTTTGAAAAGACATGATTGCTTTATTACTAGGCTTGAAGTATTATTGTTTTTATGTCAAAGGATAGACTATTGCTTTGAATCACTCGTGTCTTAATATTCATGCCATGATTAGACATATGATCAAGATTATGCTAGGTAGCATTCCACATCAAAACTTATCTTTTTTATCATTTACCTACTTGAGGACGAGCAGGAATTAAGCTTGGGGATGCTGATACATCTACGTCGTATCTATAATTTATGATTGATCCATGCCAATATTATTCAACTTTCATATACTTTTTGGCAACTTTTTATACTATTTTTGGGACTAACATATTAATCCAGTGCCCAGTGCCAGTTCCTGTCTGTTGCATGTTTTATGTTTCACAGAATATCCATATCAAACGGAATCCAAACGGGATAAAAATGGACGGAGCTTATAGTTGGAATATTTGGAAAATTCCAGAAGAAAAATCCACGCGAGACGGTGCCCGAGGTGGCCACGAGGCAGGGGGCGCGCCTGCCCCCTGGGCGCGCCCCTGACCCTCGTGGGCCACCCGTAAGGCGGTTGATGCCCTTCTTCGGCCGCAAGAAAGCTATTTTTTGGTTAAAAAAATCACGGCGAAGGTTTCAGTCCAATCGGAGCTACGGATCTCCATATATATACGAAACGGTGAAAGGGCAGCAGGACAGAACACAGAAACAGAGAGAAACAGAGAGACGGATCCAATCTCGGAGGGGCTCTCGCCCCTCCCACGCCATGGAGGCCAAGGACTAGAGGGGAAACCCTTCTCCCATCTAGGGAGGAGGTCAAGGAAGAAGAAGACGAAGGGGCCCCCTCTCCCCTTCTCTTCCGGTGGCGCCGGAACGCCGCCGTGGCCATCATCATCACCGCAATCTTTACCAACAACTTCACCGCCATCATCACCAACTCTTCCCCCCTCTATGCAGCGGTGTAACCTCTCTCTTGCCCGCTGTAATCTCTACTTAAACATGATGCTCAACGCTATATATTATTTCCCAATGATGTATGGCTATCCTATGATGTTTGAGTAGATCTGTTTTGTCCTATGGGCTATTTGATGATCAAGATTGGTTTGAGTTGCATGTTTTATTATTGGTGATGTCCTATGGTGCTCTCCGTGTCGCGCAAGCGTGAGGGATTCCCGCTGTAGGGTTTGCAATATGTTGCTTATGGTGGGTGGCGTGAGTGACAGAAGCACAGACCCGAGTAAGTAGGTTGTTTGCGTATGGGATAAAGGGGACTTGATACTTTAATGCTATGGTCGGGTTTAACTTAATGATCTTTAGTAGTTGCGGATGCTTGCTAGAGTTCCAATCATAAGTGCATATGATCCAATTAGAGAAAGTATGTTATCTTATGCCTCTCCCTCAAATAAAATTGCAATAATGATTACCGGTCTAGTTATCGATTGCCTAGGGACAAATAACTTTCTCGTAGCAAAAGCTCTCTACTAAAACTAATTTAGTTGTGTCTTCATCTAAACAACCCCTAGCTTTTATTTACTCACTCTTACTTTCTTGCAAACATATCCAAAAACTCCTACAAAGTACTTCTAGTTTCATACTTGTTTCCGGTAAAGCGAACGTCAAGCGTGTGTAGAGTTGTATCGGTGGTCGATAGAACTTGAGGGAATATTTGTTCTACCTTTAGCTCCTCGTTGGGTTCGTCACTCTTACTTATCGAAAGAGGCTCAATTGATCCCCTATACTTGTGGGTTATCAGTGATGGCAGTATCTGTGGGAGTAAAAACACGGTCTTCAGAAAAGATCGTGCTACCTGTCGATGCAGATAGAACCACGGTTGTACTTTCCCAAGAACCAGCCCCACCACACATAACCCAGACTCACGTAGATTGTACCCCTACCCAGTTAGACAGAGAACCAGCTACACCCCTTCTAACCCCAACCCCAGCAGATAGTAACCTAGTTCCAGTTGACACAGCACCGTCTCCACCACAGAGCACCCAAACATGAGCAGTTAGTAAGGCAACTACAGTGCCCAAAGCACGGGGACCACCACTCTGAACCCCAAGTCAACGCTTAAAGCAGAAGAAGAATGGTTCTCAGGCTAGGTTCCGTAGCTATGGTTCATACTAGCATCACTGTATTTACTCATACCAACTAATTTCAAATTTGAAGGATGCAATTGAAACTCCAATGGCGCAACAGGTATGTTTTGAACCTGTTTCTTTAACGTGTTTGCTATTGTAACCTGCTCTATGTTGATTTCAGTTTCAATTGAATAAACAGTTATGTTCTCATGCCATGCACATTACAAGTGTTGTTATTGTTGTGTAGTTTCCCACACTTATATTTTGTCTATGCTGCTTTGTCTTAAATAGATATGATTCGAACTGTCTCTATCTTGATTTGGCAACATAAACGAGAATGATATAGACCATACAATGACCATAATACATAGATATATGTTTGTTTCATGTTGTTATCCTGTCCACCTTACTACAGAACTGGTTTACCAAAATGAGTTTCAAATACAACATGGTAAACTTGTGATGTGTTTGTTTGTTTCTCTTTTAGAGCGCAGATAAAATATTGGAAAAGAGTACTCCGTTATGCAATGGTAAAGGAAGTAATGCAGATAAGGTTCAAGATAGTAGGACATCCCTGTTGGTCTCCAAGAAAGCTGATAAAAACTATATTGAAGACACTGAGACAACCCCAAAGTCCTGTCTTGATGTAGTGTTCGAATTACTGGCTACCACTGCGGGCACCAGCTCTTCAAACTCGCTGCCTGAATCCGTTCGGCTTCTTGGGTCTCAACTTCAAGTTAAAAGACACCGATCAGATGTTATGCGACAGGAAGCCGAAGGACCGAGGAAGTCCCTGCAGAATTCAGATGCATACTTTCTGGTGCAACAGCAAGTGCTGGAGGATTTAAGTGCCAAACAAGAGAAAGTTAATAAGCTTGCTAAGCATCTTGCCAGCATTATGGGTACCCAGGATATTGTTTCTTGAGCTCTTTTGAAGTGGTTTTAGTTCTGGACTTGTTTTGTTGCGGCATTTATTTGCACTGGTCGCCAACTTTGACAACTAGTGTATATGATATGCTGCTTTGTTCCCTATATTTGCACTGGTGGCAAACTTTGATGCCCACTGGATGTAATATGTGTAATAGCCGTGATAGCCTAGCGTAAGTTGCTTGCTTATTTATTTCCTTATTGTCTTGTTTATTTCTTTGCTTGTAGTCAGTGTAGTTCTTTTTCCGCGGTTTGCTAGTGGACGCAATAACCTATTTTTTAAAACTAGGCCACAATAACCATGGGCTACATATTTAATGTAGTTACCATGGGCCTCCTATGGGCTGTAGAAACAATGGGCCTTCTAAGGGCCGTAGAAACAATGGGCCTTCTATGGGCCGTAGCATCTATGGGCCTTCTACGGGCCGTATGATCGATAGGCCAAACATGGGCCAATAACAGACCGCATTATGGGCCGTAAATGGGCTAGATTTGGAATCGTCCGTTCATGGGCCGACAATAACGGGCCGTCGTTAATCGGTCGTATCTGATGACACTATGAAAACGGCCCAACGGATTAACGGGCCGCAAACGAGCCGATTGTAACCACAAGCTGAATTTGGCACACAAGTAGAAAAGGCCAGTAACGGGCCGTAAGTAACCGAATGCTGGAAATGAGCCCAAGAATAAATGGGCCCTAAGAAGGCCGAAAGATAACACGGGTTGGAAACGGCCCAATGGAATAATGGGTCGTTGATGGGTATAAACCGATACACTGTTAATGGGCCAAGAGTTACAAATGGCCTCGTATGGGCCGAAAGACATCATGGGCCATACATGGGCCGGATGTTACAACGGGCTGGAATCATATTGGACGGCCTAGATGAAGCTACTGGGCTTAATTCCGATAGGCCGTAACGGGCCGTGAGTTAGCGGGCCATAAATGGGCTATATACGAACAGGCCATTAACAGGCTTTCTGTGGGCCGACCCGTTACCTTTTGACCAAGTCAAACAGGTCGGCCTTTTCACCGGAATGGGCCTCTGTTGGGCCATGCCACGTGTCGACGTATCATAGGAGCCTCCTGTCCAATGAATGGATGACATCTGTCCTAACGGTGAGCCAACACGTGTTTCCTCCGGCCAATGAGAATTTTACACATGGAAAATCCTCATTGGTTTGGGCTGTTAGCGGGTTATCGGACCCAAGGACCCGATAGCTTAACGGTGACCCGTTATGGTGGATGCCACGTGTCGGTCACCCTTGACGAAAGCACTTCCATGACGCGCCATTTATCGTCATGGAAGTGGACACTTCCGTGATGATAATTTTGGTAATGTCATGGAACACTTCTACGACAGCACAGGTATGACTATCTTGATTCTGTCATAAAAGCGGTCATGTATGTACATGCATGACAAAAAACGTGACCTACTGTGACAAACACGTATCATCACGGAAGTGTATTTTTTGTAGTGCAACATACACACCGCAAAAAGAGTTACATCAAATAGATCTCCAAGAGACCATTGTATTGAGAATCAAAAGAGAGAGATGAAGCCATCTAGCTACTGCCTACGGACCCGTAGGTCTACAATGAACTACTCACGCATCATCAGAGAGGCACCAATGAGGATGATGAACCCCTCCGTGATGGTGTCTAGATTGGATCTGGTGGTTCTGGAACTTGCGGCGGCTGGAATTGTGTTTCGACGACTCCCCTAGGGTTTTTGGATTTTCAGGGTATTTATAGAGCAAAAAGGCGGTGCGGGAGGCGGACTAGGTGGGCACAACCCACCAGGGCGCGGCTGGGTTCCCAGGCGCGCCCAGGTGGGTTGTGCTCCCCACGGAGCCCCCCTCTAGTACTTCTTTGGCCCAACAGGTGTCTTCTGGTCTAGAAAAAATCTCCAAAAAAATTCGCTGTGTTTGGACTCCGTTTGGTATTGATTTTTAGCGAAGTAAAAAACAAGCAAAAGACGGCAACTGGTACTGGGCACTATGTCAATAGGTTAGTCCCAAAAATGATATAAAGTTGCTATAAAATGATTGTAAAACATGCAAGAATGATAATATTACAGCATGGAACAAGCAAAAATTATAGATACGTTGGAGACGTCTCAGCATCCCCAAGCTTAATTCCTACTCGTCCTCGAGTAGGTAAATGATAGAAACAGAATTTTTGATGTGGAATGCTGCCTAACATGTTCATCACATATTCTTTTCTTTTGTAGCATGGACATATGGACTTCTATATGGTTCAAAGCAATAGTCTAGTTTTGACATGAAGATTAAAATACTCAAGCATATCGACAAGTAACCATGTCTTTCAACATATCAACACTAAAACAAGTTAGCCCTAGCCCATCATGCTCAATCATTGATACATTCATGAAACACACTCGCATATTAGCTATACCCAATGCTCAAGTACGATCATAGTGCCCCTTAGTTGGTGCTTTATAAGAGAAGATGGAGACTCAAATAAAAATAAAAATTGCATAAAGTAAATAGAAAGGTCCTTCGCAGAGGGAGGTAGGGATTTGTAGAGGTGCCAGAGCTCAAAGCAAAAAGATAGAGACAAAACATTGTGGGTGGCATGCTTTTCCTGTCAACGAAAACGATCGAGTAGTTCCCAATACTTATCATGCTAGATATATCATAGGCGGTTCCCAAACAGAAAAAAAATTGATTCCTTTTTCCAGCATACTTTCACATTCCACGGCTAGCCGTATCCACGGGTGCCATCCATACCAACACTTTCCAAGGAATTTATTATTTGACAACATAAAGTAAATTCATTTTTCATTTCGGGACTGGGCATCCCTAATACCTTTGTCGTACTCTCGTGCAATGACAAGTGAATAAACACTCATCTCGAGAATAACACATCTAGCATGGAAAAATATCAGCCACCCCCTACTGTTTCATGAGCGGTACGAGCACACAAAAAGGAAATTTATTTTGAAAAATTAGAGATGGCACATACAAATTTGCTTAGAACGACAAGAGAATACCTCATATTGGTAGGTATGATGGACTCATATGGCAAAAGTGGGTTTAAGGATTTTGGATGCACAAGTAGTGTTCCTACTTAGTACAAGTGAAGGCTAGCAAAAAGGTTGAGAAGCATTGAACCAAGAAATGAAAAATCACATAAGCGAGCATTAAGCATAACTAACACCTAATAAAGCACCCCAAGTAGGATGTAATTTCATTGCATACCTATTGACTTTCGTGCTTGCATAGGAAATCACAAACCATAACACAAATATTCTTACTAAAGCATAATTACTCACCAACATGACTCACATTTATTATCGTCATACCGCAAAACTATTACAAGGAATCAAGTTTATTTTGTCAAATGATATTCATAAAAGTTTTTATTATATCCCTCTTGAATATCTATCACTTTGGGACTAGTTTCATATGTTGCTTTTGATAGCTCAAACAAATCTAAGTGAAGAACATGAGCACAACAAATTTCTTCTCTCAAAATAATATAAGTGAAGCATGAGAGAATTTCTTTAAAATTTTACTAACTCTCAAATAAATCTAAGTGAAGCGTGAGAACATTTCTTCAAAAATACTAAAGCACACCATGCTCAAAAATATATAAGTGAAGCACTAGAGTAATTCCATAGCTCAAAAAAATTAAGTGATGCATAAAGAGCAATTCTAACAAATCATAGTATAATTTTGGCTCTCTCAAATAGGTGTGTCCAGCAAGGATAAATGACACAAACTAAAAAGCAAAATGTCGGTGCACAAAAGGAGGGGTCCTATTTTGTACCCCTTTACTTGTGCGCGGGCAGTTGGAGCCGCGCCTGCGGCCACACTTAGCAGGGCAGAGGAAGGAAGCAAGGCCACGAGACAACCAGAGCGACGCCAAGCCAGAGACACGAAGAGCAGAAGGGCGAGGTGAACTCCCCCGGCAAGACCCTTGCTAGGGCGGCCTCCACAGCCCTAGCAAGAACCTCGCCCGGGCAACTTGCCCAACGCCAGCAGGGCTGCCGCCCTTGAGCCTAAGAGTTCCAACGCCCTCAACCACATTGGAACCAAGGCTCGGGGGCCGCCTCCGCGGTGGCATTCAGATCTTTGTGAAGACGAAGAACATGCAAGATTAGATGAGAATCAGAAGACGGAGATCCTCGGTGAGATCCTTGCCGAGGATACCCACGAGTCCCCCCCCGGCATGACCCTTGCCGGGGACGCCCACGACGCCGCGGCAAGACCCTTGCCGAAGACATCCGCGGGGCCGCAGCCAGGCCCGCATCTGCCAAGACTCCACCGCTGTTCCCATGCAGCTGCCAGCCCACCAACTAGGCTAGCACCTGCGTGGTGACGCGCGGCCTCTAGGCCAACTCAGCAAGCACCTGCGTGGTGGCATGCAGATCTTCATGAAGACTCTGCCACCGCACCAACTCAGCAGCCAGCCAGCCAGCATGGTGCTACACGCCTCGTCAGCCCGGACGCGCGTCGAAGCTAGGTGAGGCGGCGACAGCTGGGACGAGCTCCTTCCCGTCCCCGATAAAGCAAGAAGGGCACGTCGGCAGCGCATTAAATGTGTTTGTCCTACGGTGCCAGGAGATAGACTCGACTACTGTACAACTTTCCACCTCCTGTATGCCACTATGGCAACCCCTTTTTGACTATAAAAGGAAGCCCGCGGCATACTGAGGAAGGATTCGGACTTTTTGGACCCTGCACGCTTTGTAGCTAGTCCAAGAACACCAGATAAACATAAACCAACAGGAGTTGGGTATTACGCATCACTGGTGGCCCGAACCTGGATAATCCCCCTGCATTGACCTCTCAATCCTGCTCTTTCCACAACCCCGCGCCCGCCAACCGTAGCAAAAGGGATTCCTCGTGATCCCGTAGGTGTCGTTTCCCCCGACATCTTTGGCGCGCCAGGTAGGGGGCGCAAGCCGTGTAAATTTGGTTTTGGAGCCGATGTGTCGACTCTTTCGTGGGGGTGGCTCGAAGGGAGAGGGCGATGTCGATCAGCCGCCCTCTGGTGCCGTCCGCAGCTTCGACAGCCATCCGTGTGGCCCCGAAAAGGTAAGTCATGCAAATTTTTGGCTAATTTCATTTGTACAAGTCTGTCTTCCTCAGAAGATCTCGTTCCTTGTATGGGAAACCTGCACGCGATGGGACCCTTCCGCTATTGGCAACGCCCTTGTCTCTGTCTCGAGTCCGCTCGACAGTTCATGCGGCCGCGCTGAGAACAGCAAGGTGGCCTACCCGCTACCAGCCGCGCTCTTGTCCTGTTTCGAGTCCGCTCGACAATTCAAGCGACCACGCTAGGAACGGCAAGGTGGCTTGCCCGGCAGCAAGCGCCTCCCCGGCAGGCTGCTAAGGATCCGTCCTCAAAGCACCCCGGCATGGGTTTACGCACCGGCAGCCTTATCCAACGAAGCGTAGGGTGCGAACATACAAAGAGAGATCTAACAGGAAGATAGCATGCTCGATCTTAAAGTACTGCAGAGTTATATTACATAAAATAATCGCCGCGGTTCTAACTTAAGATAAAATTGTCTTGGTCTTGAACTCGCAGCGGCGATGAGAAACGGGGTGCCTAGTCCCGACGCTGGCCCTCCACCCTTTCAACTCCGTCAACGCAGTTGATGATGGGCTTGATGCGCTCCTTGAGCACCGCGAGGTCCGCCTCCCCCGGCAAGCTCTCCAACGCGTTGGCAAAGTTGACGTTGGGGTTCCAGAATGCCACCTTGGTGAGCACCTTGGTCAGGGCACCCCGGCAGAGCCTCCGGGACTCGTTGGCCAGATAAGCTGCCCGGTTGGAGCGGAGCTGCTCCAGGGCTCCAAGAACGCCCTCAAAGAACAGGGTCAGTTTGGCATTGGGACTCACGTTCGGCTCCGGGGCGTACCTCATGTTCGGCATCCCCATGGCAGCCAGCTTCGTGGTGGTCCTGCCGGTGACGTCGGCGAAGCGGCTGACCCAACGGTTTATGCCCTCTACGTACTCCTTGTGTTCGGCAGCGTCATTCCTCCGCACCTGCCTCTCCTCCTCCAGGTCCTTGGTCAGGGTCTCTTCCCGGGCCCTGACCTCCGAAAGCGTCCCCTCAAGACCCTCCAGCTTCAGCTTCAGGTCTTTGATGGAGTCGTTGGCCTTGGAGAGCAGCTCGGCCTTGCCAAGGACTGCGGCCTACGCCCCCACCAGAGCATCGTTGATCGTGTCCTCCTCCTTCGCCAGCTCCAGGACCTGTTTCTGCAGCCCATCCCGCTCCACCTCCAGCTCCTTCACCTTGCCGGCATGGACCAGGGCTTGGGCATTGAGTGCCTCCTTGTGCCTCTGCTCCAGCTCTTGGGTCCGCTGCACGGCAAGCTTCTCGACCTCCTCATCCTTGTCGGGGAGGGTGGTGGCGAGCGCCTCCTTACGAGCGGCAAGGTCCTCCTCCTGGGAGTTCAGCTCGGCCTGGTGCTGGTGCTGAGTGGCCTTGTCCTTGGCGGCCTGTTCCTTCGCCGCCGCTTGGACTTTCTCGACATCGGCCTGCTGCAGGATGAGCTCTTGTTTGGGCTCAGCCAGCAGATCCTGGGCGACCTTCAGTTCCTCGTGAGCCTAGCGGAACCAGGCCTGCATCTCGGTGATGCGCCCCTTGAGATCCGCCTCCGCCTTGTCCACCGCCGCCATCCTGGATTTTGCCTTGTCCAGGCGGGCACGGTGAAGCACCTGGAGCTTTTGGAAGTTGGCGCTCATGGCCCGAAGGAGCTGCTCCTCTTGGGAACCGCCGCCACCGGCGCTCGGTTCGTCAACAACCTCGAGCCCGGCGGCGGCGAGCACCTCGTTGTCGAACACCTCCCCCTCGGTTGGCGCCCTGGTGCTCGCCATTCCCGGGAGGTGGACGAACAGGTCGTCGGCCACCTTCAAGTATTTGCCCGAGCCAGGGGCAGCAGAGGAGGAAGATTGGTCGTCAACCACCCCCTCCCCGGCAGTAGCCTCGCCGGCCTCTCCGGCAGGCCCCTTGTCGGCCTCCTCGGCGGCGGCCTTGCCGGCCTCCCCGGCAGGCCCCTTGGCGGCATCCTCAGTGGCGGTCTTGGCAGCCTCCTCGGCGGCGATCTTGTCGGCCTCGGTCTCGGTGTCCCTGGCGACCTCCTCGATAACGGTGTC
>NC_057805.1:133420807-133423880 GCF_018294505.1 Triticum aestivum | reverse complement strand
TCAAAAAGAAGAAGAAAGAATAGGGACAGAAAGCAAATAACTCACCCACACCGGGCTGGGAAGAAGTGGTGCCCTCCCCGCCAACATTCGTTGCCAGGGCAGAACCCCCGGCACCCAAGTTCGCCTCCTCCTCCTCCATATGCGTGGGCTCGGTGGTGGATGCCCTTGCCGGGGACGCCCCTCGGGGCGGCGTAGTCGAGAGGGGCGGCGTGTTGGGGGTGGCCCTCGGCGGCTCCTCCTGCTGTCGCTCTTCTCCTGCAAACCTGGCAAGATCGGCATCAAGGATTTACACCCCAAAGTTCATCAATGGAGGAGTGAGTGATGAGCTTACGCTGGGGGCTGAAGCGGGGGCTACGCCGGGGGCTACTATCCGGGCTGCTATCCACCAGCAACGGCGTATGCGAAGTACCCGCCGAGGGCTTGTCGCCCGTCGAGGCCTTGGCCCACTTCGCCACCCTCTGGGCTCTCCGCGTCCCTGTAAAGATAACACCAAATCGGAGAAGGATAACACTGGAGTAAAGTCAGAGGATGATGTGGGGGGCGAAATACTTACTCTTCCTCCACTAGCTTCCTCTTCCTCGCCGGGATAAAAGATCCGAGGTCAAACTCGGCCTCCAAGGTGTTGTCCGAAGGGGAAGGAGATGGGGTCCGGTACCGCTTGGGCGAGGAGGAAGAAGTCGCCGTCCTCTTCGCCACTGCGGCCTTCACCGCTTTCTTCGCTGCCGCGGCCTTCATCGCCCTTGTCTCGCGCACGAGCTGCCCCTGGGCCGGCTACCGCTGCATGGTCCTGCCGGGCCGGACCGGCTCGCCAGAGGTATCCCGCCGCAGGACGCGCTGCCTCCCCGCGGCCGGGGGGTCATTCACCTCGACCTCCTCTTCGGACGACTCGTCGCCCGCGTCTTCAACGAGGGGAGCCTCATCGCCAGCGCCGCTGGCCTCCCCGGCAGACTCCTCCCACTGGGCGAGCTCCCTCTCCTCCGTGGCCGCGTCAGCCTCGTCCTCCATGTCGCCAGCGTTGTCGGCCTCCCTGGCGAGCGCCGCCTCTGCCGCCCTGGGGGCGATGTAGTCCAGCTCCGCCTTGGTGGTGTCCTGGATGAGCAGTGGCTCGTCGCGGACATAAGCCTCCGACGAAGTGTCGAAGAACTCATGCACCCTCTCCGCTGGCGGCTCGGCCCAGGCCGGGTCAAGGCCATGCGCGTTGAAGTCCGGCATCATGGCGATGATGGCTGATTGGTGAGAGTTGTTGCTCAGCGGAACCACTCCCACTGGCAACCCAAACAGGGGGCCCTTGACGGCCTTGCCGGCCTTCGCGGCCCTGCCGGTCCTCTCAGCCCTGCCATCGCTGTCCACGTCGAGCTGAAAGAGCCTTTGACAGAAATGGGCGTGCCCCATCACCGTGAAGTTATGCTTCAGGCCAGGGCGGAGCCTCATGACGTCGGCCGCATTCCTGAAATCCCAGGCCGGCCTCCCATTGTTGTGTAGCGGGGCGATTCGGCGCTGGATGAAGTCTGCCCCAATCATCTCGAGGGTGAGTCTGGCCGTGGTGAGGCGATGGATCCTGGTGGTGGTGATCGAAAGCTTCTTGTCGTTGGCATCGAGGTCGCTCCAGTCCTGGCGCCGGGTCGGCGGGCTCTGACGAACCCGGCAGAACTCCTGCTGGTCCTTCTCCTCGATCCAGCACCACCGGCCCCGCCACTCCTCCCACCTCTCCTTCTGGGCACCCTCCGGGTACGTGCCTTTCTCCTGGGTCCTCGGGATCCAGGCGATGCTCCTAGAGATGGCGCCACCTGGTTGGAGGCGAGGGTAGAAGTAGTGGCGAAAGAGTGTCGTGCTAGGGAGCACCCCGGCAAAGCCCTCGCAGAGGTGGGGAAAGAGAGACATGCACGCCACAGCATTTGGCGTAAGATCCAAGAGATGGAGGCCGTAGGTGTGCATGAAGTCGTTGAAGAAGTCAGAGAAGGGGGGCGGAGCCCGCAAGAAAAGAAATCGACGAAGAAGGGGTGCCGATTTGGGCCGTCCTTGGCAAAATCGATGGGGACGACGTGCGTGGCAGGGTGCCCCGTCGTCTTCCTCCCCACAGGGGCAAGAAGAAGTTCTTGAGGTGGACCGCATCGACCGTCAATGGGAAGTAGGCGAGCTGCGTCCACCGCACCGCCAACTCGCTCTCCGGCGCCTCCCTCTCCCCGGCGCCTCCCTCTCCCCGGCATCCTTGGCCGCTCCCTTGCCCCTGCTGGTTTTGGGCGCCATGGCGGCTGGGAGGGGGCGAAGATCAAGAGCAATGGGGGCGCAGCGGCAGCAAGCAGAGGCAAGAACTTCGAATCTTTCGCCTGAGGAAGAAGAGAGGAACGGCGGTCCCGAGATTGGAAGAGGCGCAGAGGGTAAATGAGCAGCGCGCCTGTGGTTTTTCCTTTTTATGGGGAAGGCGCGGGCCGCCTCTTTACCATTTAATACGATGTGATGCATGAGGGTAGCAACCGCCCCACGCATGACCCCCACGTCACGCGCGACCCCCATGTCGCACATTCAACGCGGGTCGTGGGGAAGCGCAACGAGCGAGGGGAGTTACTGCAGTAAAAACTCGGCCCCGCATACCCGTGCACCGTTTTGGGCCTAGCCCAACAACGCGTCGTGCTTATGTGTGGCCTAGGCCCGGGGGCTCCTGTCGGTGCACAAAAGGAGGGGTCCTATTTTGTACCCCTTTACTTGTGCGCGGGCAGTTGGAGCTGCGCCTGCGGCCACACTTAGCAGGGCAGAGGAAGGAAGCAAGGCCACGAGACAACCAGAGCAACGCCAAGCCAGAGACATGAAGAGCAGAAGGGCGAGGTGAACTCCCCCAGCAAGACCCTTGCCGGGGCGGCCTCCACAGCCCTGGCAAGAACCTCGCCGGGGCAACTTGCCCAACGCCAGCAAGGCTGCCACCCTTGAGCCTAAGAGTTCCAACGCCCTCAACCACATTGGAACCAAGGCTCGGCGGGCGCCTCCGTGGTGGCATGCAGATCTTTGTGAAGACCAAGAACATGCAAGATTAGATGAGAATCAGAAGACAGAGATCCTCGGCGAGATCCTTGCCGAG
>NC_057805.1:133396145-133420451 GCF_018294505.1 Triticum aestivum | reverse complement strand
GGGCCGCAACCAGGCCCGCATCTGCCAAGACTCCACCGCTGTTCCCATGCAGCTGCCAGCCCACCAACTAGGCGAGCACCTACGTGGCGACGTGCGGCCTCTAGGCCAACTCAGCAAGCACCTGCGTTGTGGCATGCAGATCTTCGTGAAGGCTCTGCCACCGCACCAACTCAGCAGCCAGCCAGCCAACGTGGCGCTATACGCCTCGTCAGCCCGGACGCGCGTCGAAGCCAGGCGAGGCGTCGCTTGGACGAGCTCCCTTGTCGTCCCCGATAAAGAAAGAAGGGCACATCGGCAGCGCATTAAATGTGTTTGTCCTACGGTGCCAGGAGATACACTCAACTACTGTACAACTTTCCACCTCCTGTATGCTACTCTGGCAGCCCCTTTTTGACTATAAAAGGAGGCCCGCGGCGTACTGAGGAAGGATTCAGACTTTTTGGACCCTGCACGCTTTGTAGCTAGTCCAAGAACACCAGATAAACATAAACCAGCAGGAGTAGGGTATTACGCATCACTGGCGGCCCGAACCTGGATAATCCCCCTGCGTTGACCTCTCAATCCCGCTCTTTCCACAGCCCCGCGCCCGCCAACCGTAGCAAAAGGGATTCCTCGTGATCCCGTAGGTGTCGTTTCTCCCGACACAAAACAAGCAAAGACTCATATAATACAAAATGCTCCAAGCAAAACTCATGATATGTGACGAATAAAAATACAGCTCCAAGTAAAATACCGATGGTCGTTAGAAGAAAGAGGGGATGCCACTCGGGGGCATCCCCAAGCTTAGTTGCCTGTTTCTCTTTGGATAATAACTTGGGGTGC
Organism: Triticum aestivum; assembly: GCF_018294505.1. NCBI lineage: Eukaryota > Viridiplantae > Streptophyta > Magnoliopsida > Poales > Poaceae > Triticum > Triticum aestivum. The sequence continues at coordinate 133,419,629 of NC_057805.1, read as the reverse complement.
CATGGGGCATCCCCAAGCTTAGGCTCTTCTTACTCCTTATACCTTCATCCATCGTGATCTCACTCAAAACTTGAAAACTTTAATCACACAAAACTCAACAAAACCTTCGTGAGATCCACTAGTATAAGAAAGCAAATCACTACTTTAAGTACTATTGCAAACCCATTCATATTTTATTTTTGCATTATATCTACTGTATTCCATCTTTACCATGGCTTATACCCCCCCCCCCCTGATACAAACAATAGATTCATCAAAATAAGCACACAGCGCAAAGAAGACAGAATCTATCAAAATAGAACAGTCTGTCGCAATCTGAAAACTTCGTACACTTCTATAACTCCAAAACTTCTGAAAATTAGGAAAATGTAGGAAATTTGTATATCAGTCTTGTGTAAAAAAATCAGAGTTTTTTGTCGCTTCTGTGATTTTTGAAAATTATTTTACTGGACACAAAAGTTTCTGTTTTCCAATAAGATCAAATCAACTATCACCCAACATGATCCCAAAGGCTTTGCTTGGCTCAAACACTAACTAAAACATAAAAACACAATCATAACAGAGGCATAATTGTGCAAACACTCAAGAACAGAAAGAAAAAAAGCAAAAATAAAATTTATTCATTGGGTTGCCTCCCAACAAGCGCTGTCGTTTTACGCCCCTAGCTAGGCATAGAGCATAGATTCAAGTGTTGTCATCTTTATTTCTAGATCCATAGGATGCCCTCATGATTGATTCATATGGTGGCTTGATTCTTGTCCTAGGGAAATTTTCCATCCCCTTTCTTAGGGGAAATTGAAATTTAATATTGCCTTCTTTCATATCAATCATGACTGCAATAATACGTAAAAATGGTCTACCAAGTATAATTAGACAAGACGGATTGCAATCAATATCAAGAACAATAAAATCTATGGGCACATAATTCCTATTTGCAAGAATAAGAACATCATTAATTCTTCCCAAAGACTTTTTAATAGTAGAATCCGCCAAGTGCAAATTTAAAGAACACTCTTCAATATTGGTAAGACCAAGCACATCGCATAAAGATTTCGAAATTGCGGAAACACTAGCACCCAAATCACATAAAGCAAAACACTCATAATTTTTTATCTTGACTTTAATGGCGGGCGGAAAATACTTAGTAATAAAAGCATCCTTGCACTTATCCCAAGAATCGATACTATTGCGAGGCAAAGAAGAAAACCAAATTTTTGCACGATCTCGCAAAGAAAACGGAAATAATTTCAACTTCCCAATATCATTGTCCACATCTTTTTTCTTTTGCATATCGCATAATTCTATGAATGTGTTAAGATGGGACGCGGCATCCTCGTTAGAAGTACCAGAAAATTGATCTTTCATAACAAGACTCAACAAAGCGGCATTAATATCACAAGATTCCGCACTAGTGGCGGGAGGAGCAACCGGAGTGCTGATAAAATCATTATTATTGGTATTGGGAAAGCCACACAACTTGGTATTTTCTTGAGACATCGCAACTACGCAAACAAGAATGCAAACAAAAACAGATCTGGCAAGAAAATGGCGAACGAAAAAGAGGGCGAATCAAACGGCGAATTTTTGTGAGGTGGGGGAGATGAAAACGAGAGGCAAATGGCAAATAATGTAAATTGCAAGGAGATGAGATTTGTGATTAGGAAGCTGGTAGATGTTGATGATGTCTCCCCTGCAACGACGCCAGAAATCGGCAAGTTGGCGGGAGACTTGACTTGATCCTCCCCGGCAATGGCGCCAGAAATCCTTTCTTCATGGCTTGTGTCCGCATCAGTATTTTCCCCGAACGGGAAGGGATGATGCAGCACAACTACGATAGGTATTTCCATCAATAATGAGACCAAGGTTATAGAACCAGTAGGAGAACCAAACAACACTATGTAAACGGTACCTACACACAAAGAACAAATACCTGCAACCCGACGCGTAAGAGGGGTTGTCAATCCCTCCCGAGTAAAAGATAGATTGGTTTGTAGTAGATTGGATAAATAGATCTCGCGGAAACGTGAAATAAAATAAATAACAGAAAATGCAACAAGATATTTTTCGGTTTTTGGAATAATAGATCTGAAAATAAAAGTGGCAAATAAAAGATCGAAAAGCAAATATGATAAAGAATAGACCCGGGGGCCGTAGATTTCACTAGTGGCTTCTCTCGAGAAAAATAGCATACGGCGGGTAAACAAATTACTATTGGGAAATTGATAGAACTTAAAATAACTATGACGATATCCAGGCAATGATCAATATATAGGCATCACATCCAAGATTAGTAGACCGACTCCTGCCTGCATCTACTACTATTACTCCACACATCGACCGCTATCCAGCATGCATCTAGTGTATTAAGTTCATGGAAAAAATGGAGTAATGCAATAAGAACGATGACATGATGTAGATATTCATGTAGAAATAGACCCCATCTTGTTATCCTTCATAGCAACGATACATATGTGTCATGTCCCCTTCTGGCACTGGGATTGAGCACCACAAGATCGAACCCATCACAAAGCACCTCTTCACATGGCAAGAAAAATCGATCTAGTCGGCCTAACTAAACCAAAGATTCGAAGAATAAATACGAGGCTATAAATAATCATGCATATAAGAGATCAAAACTCAAATAACTTTCATGGATAAAATAGATCTGATCATAAACTCAAAGTTCATCGGATCCCAACAAACACACCGCAAAAAGAGTTACATCAAATAGATCTCTAAGAGACCATTGTATTGAGAATCAAAAGAGAGAGAGGAAGCCATCTAGCTACTGCATACGGACCCGTAGGTCTACAATGAACTACTCACACATCATCGGAGAGGCACCAATGAGGATGATGAACCCCTCCATGATGGTGTCTAGATTGGATCTGGTGGTTCTGGAACTTGCGGCGGTTGGAATTGTGTTTCGTCGACTCCCCTAGGATTTTTGGATTTTTGGAGTATTTATAGAGCAAAGAGGCGGCGTGGGAGGTGGCCGAGGTGGGCACAACCCACTAGGGCGTGCCTAGGCCCCCAGGCGTGCCCAGGTGGGTTGTGCTCCCCTCGGAGCCCCCCTCTGGTACTTCTTTGGCCCAATAGGTGTCTTCTGGTCCAGAAAAAATCTCCGAAAAAGTTTTGCTGCGTTTGGACTCCATTTGGTATTGATTTTCTGCGTAGTAAAAAGCAAGCAAAAAATAGCAACTGGCACTGGGCACTATGTCAATAGGTTAGTTCCAAAAAATGATATAAAGTTGCTATAAAATGATTATAAAACATCCAAGAATGATCATATAACAACATGGAACAAGCAAAAATTATAGATACGTTGGAGACGTATCAAAATCATACCAAAACCATATAAAATTGTTGTAAACATGGCATGAATACTTCATAAATTATAGATACGTTGGAGACATATCAGTATCCCCAAGCTTAATTCCTACTCGTCCTCGAGTAGGTAAATGATAAAAGAAATAATTTATGAAGTGTGAATGCTAGCATAGTGCATAAGTTTGATCAATGATAATTTCAATCACTTTTCCTAGCATCATAACAGTAACTCTTTCTCATAAAACTCATCATGACAAAGTAGCAATCAATTCACATGCTAAGGTTCAAACAATGAATTCTCTTGAAACACAACAACCTATATTCTTAGTCACCAAACAATTGCAATTCAACTTATTCAACAGAGTCTAAGTAAGAGCTCCACATAGTCAATCATCACATAGTCTTCCATCATTGCTAGTACTCAAAGCATATTCTTAGAACAAATGGCATCCATCGAACACAGAGAAAGATAGGGGCTTAATGTTTCGCCTCCCAACTCATTTATCAAAGAGATAATTGCCAACAATAATAAATCATGATCAAATATATTTGACTAGACATATGTGCCTAGATCTTTCCACACCACATGATGCTTGCCAACTAGAGGATAATTGAGGTTGAAAATGAGAATACATACTATTGACTCTTGCATAGAAGTAAATACTAAAAAGTAAAAGATAGGCCCTTCGCAGAGGGAGGCAGAGGTTGTGATGCATTTTTTATTTGGATGCCCAGGCTCTTAATGCAAAGGAACGTCACGTTATATTGGCCCTTATGATAGAGACCTTTATTATGCAGTCCGTCGCTTTTATTACTTTGCCATCACAAGTTCATGCAACACTCAATTTTCCCTTACAATAAAAGGTCAAACATATATAGGAGCAATTTTTATTGCTTTATGCACCGATGACAACTTACTTCAAGGATCTTATTCAATCCATAGGTAGGTATGGTGGACACTCATGGCAAGAAACTAGGTTTAAGGCTTTTTGGATACACAACTAGTATCTCTAGTTAGTACAAATTTTTTTCTAGCAAAAGATCCTAGGCAAACACCACATGTTGGAGGATCCATGACAATATAACTTCTATGCAAATATATACAACCATAACTCATTACGTTGTCTTACTTGTCCAACTTCAACTAATTTTCTCAAGTTTGAAAATAATTAATGGGTATTCACAATCATAGAAGATGTCCAAGATAATATATTTGTATGTGAAAGTTCTCTTCCTTATACTAATCATTCATGAATTGCTCGTATGACCAATATTGTGATTGTCAAGCTTCAAAAGATTTCACTTTCTAAACCCAATGTGAAGCTACCACTAGGCATGATATGAACATATAATTTCAACTTCATGACATTCAATTCATTCAACAATTTACTCATAGGATATAAGTGAATCATGAGAGTAAAAGACAAACTACTCCAAAAAGATATAAGTGAAGATCAAGCGAGTAGTTAAGTAAATGGGTAGCTAATTGAGGACTCTCTTTTATTTAAAAACTTTCATATCTAAGTATTTTATTGAAACAGCAAGCTAAACGAAACAAAATGAAATTCTAAGAATAGCACACATCATGTGAAGAAGCAAAAACTTAGGCTCAACCGATACTAACCGATAATTGTTGATGAAGAAAGGTAGGATGCCTACCGGGGCATCCCCAAGCTTAGATGCTTGAGACTTCTTGAAATATTATATTTTTATGCCTTGGGCATCCCCAAGATTGAGCTTTTGTGTATCCTTAATTCCTTTTATATCACGGTCTCCCTAAATCTTATAAACTTCATCCACACAAAACTCAACAAGAACTCGTGAGATACGTTAGTATAAATCAATGCAATAACCTTATCATTCTCTACTATAGCAAATCACTAAAATTATTATTTAACATTGCATACTAAATGCCTCTGCATATTTAATACTCCTATCCTCAAATAGAATCATTAAACAAGCAAACATATGCAAACAATGCAAACATATGCAAACAATGCAAACATAATAGCAATCTGCCAAAACAGGATAGTCTGTAAAGGAAGCAAGAATATTCATACTTACCTAACTCCAAAAAATCTGAAAATTTAGCACACTGTAGAAAATTTATCATAGCTTAATGTGCAAGAAATTTCAACATTTTATCACATTCTGACATTTTTCAAGAATTCACGCACTGGCGTGCAACTGTCTGTTTTCAAACAGCCACATAGACTGGCAAAATAAGCATGGCAAAGGCTAGACTTGACATTTTTATTGAAATAAAAGATGCAAAACATTATTATAAATATCAGCAAGCAAATACAAATAAAATGAAATGGAGCTCCAAACAAAACTCATAGCATGTGATGAATGAAAATATAGCTCCAAGTGAGGTTACCGATAATGTTGGAGACGAAAGAGGGGATGCCTTCCGGGGTATCCCCAAGATTAGTTGCTTGGATATTCCTTGAATATTACCTTGGGGTGTCTTGGGCATCCCCAAGATTAGGGTCTTGTCACTCCTTATTCTCCTCATATCGATATCTCACCCAAAACTTGAAAACTTCAATCACACAAAACTTAACAGAACTTCATGAGATAGGTTAGTATGATAAAGACAAATCGTTCACTTTGGTACTATCAAAGACAATATTCATAATTGTTATCACACAATGCCTACTGTACGTTATCATTTCCATAGTTTATATTGAGCAATATAACCCATAGAAACTAGAAAACAAGCAAACTATGCATCGAAAACAGAATCTGTCAAAAACAGAACAATCTGTAGTAATCTGTACTTTTACATACTTCTGTAATTCCAGAAATTCTGAAAATTAGGACAACGTAGATAATTTTTATAGCAAACATCTGTAAAAAATTCAGAATTTTTCGACGCTCCAGTGAATTTAAACAATTTTGTTACTGGAAGCAAAAGTTTCTGTTTTTGCTCAGAATCATGTCAACTATCATCCACACTATCCCAAAGGCTTTACTTGGTACTTTATTGAAACAAAAGCTATAAAACATGATTACTACAGTAGCCTAATCATGTGAACACATATAAACAGTAGGTATAATGTTGGTTTGTCTCCCAACAAGCGGTTTTCTTTAATGCCTTTTAGCTAGGCATGATGATTTCAATGATGCTCGCGTAAAAGATAAGAATTGAAACATATAGAGAGCATAATGAATCACATGGAAATCACATTTAAGTCTAACCCACTTCCTATGCATAGGGATTTTGTGAGCAAACAATTTATGGGAACAAGAATCAACTAGCATAGGAAGGCAAAACAAGCAAAACTTCAAGATTTTCAACACATAGAGAGGAAACTTGATATTATTAAGATATGTAGAAGCATATGTTCCTCTCTCATAATAATTTTCAGTAGCAACATGAATGAATTCAACAATATAGCTATCACATAAAGCATTCTTTTCATGATCCACAAGGATATAAATTTTACTACTCTCCACGTAAGCAAATTTATTCTCATGAATAGTGGTGGGAGCAAATTCAACAAAATACCTATCATGTGATTGAAAATTAAAATCATTATGACAAGTTTCATGGTTATCATTATTCAATATAGCATACATGTCATCACCATAATCATCATAGATAGCAACTTTGTTATCATAATCAATTGAAACCTCTTCCAATATAGTGGATTCATCACTAAGTAAAGTCATGACCTCTCCAAATCCACTTTCATAATTATCACAATAAGATTCAACACCCTCTAAAATAGTGGGATCATCATTACATAAAGTTTACACTCTTCCAAACCCACTTTCATCAATATAATCATCACAAATATTTTCATCAAAACTTGGGGGACTAAAAATATCATCTTCATCAAACATAGCACCCCAAGCTTATGGCTTTGCATATCATTAGCATCATGGATATTCAAAGAATCCATACCAACAACATTGCAATCATGCTCATCATTCAAATATTTTATGTCAAATATTTTTATTGAATTCTTCTTCTATCAATTGAGCACAATTTTCCTTTCCATCATTTTCAAGAAAGACATGATAAAGATGAACAATATGAGACCACCTCAATTCCATTTTTTTGTAGTTTTCTTTTATGAACCAAACTAGTGATAAAACAAGAAACAAAAAGATTCAATTGCAAGATCTAAAGATATACCTTCAAGCACTCATCTCCCCGGCAACAGCGCCAAAAAAGAGCTTGATGTCTACTACGCAACTTTATTTTTGTAGACTCGTGTTGGGCCTCCAAGCGCAGAGTTTTGTAGGACAGTAGCAATTTTCCCTCAAGTGGATGACCTAAGGTTTATCAATCCGTAGGAGGCGTAGGATGAAGATGGTCTCTCTCAAACAACCCAGCAACCAAATAACAACGAGTCTCTTGTGTCCCCAACACACCAAATACAATGGTAATTTGTATAGGTGCACTAGTTCGGCGAAGAGATGATGATACAAGTGTAGTAATGACAGTAGATATTGATTTTTGTAAGGAACGATAAAAAACAGCAAGGCAGCAATTGATAAAATGGAGCACAAATGGTATTGCAATGCTTGAAAATGAGGCCTAGGGTCTGTAATTTCTCTAGTGCAATCTCTCAACAATGCTAATCTAATTGGATCATATAACCATCCCTCAACGTGTGATGAAGAATCACTCCAAAGTTCCTATCTAGCAGAGAACATAAGAAGAAATTGTTTGTAGGGTACGAAACCACCTCAAAGCTATTCTTTCCGATCAATCTATCCTAGAGTTCGTACTAAAATAACAGCAAGCTATTCTTTCTGGTCGATCTAACCAAGAGTTCGTACTAAAATAACACCATATGATACACATCAACCAACTCTAATGTCACCTAGATACTCCAATGTCACCGCGACTATCCATGAGTTGATTATACGATATTGATACGTCTCCAACTTATCTACTTTTTCTCACGTTTTCCCTCTTGTTTTGGACTCTAATTTGCATGATTTGAATGAAACTAACCCCGGACTGACGTTGTTTTCAGCCGAACTACCATGGTGTTGTTTTTGTGCAGAAATGAAAGTTCTCGGAATGGAACGAAACTTTGCGAGGATTTTTTATATCAATAAAGAGAATTTCTGGAGCCAAGACCTATCGGAGAAGGGCACCTGGGTGGGCACAACCCACCAGGGCGCGCCCCCCTCTCCTGGCGCGCCCAGGTGGGTTTGTATCCACCTGGGCACGCCAGGAGAGGGGGCGCGCCTTGGTGGGTTGTGCCCACCCAGGTGCCCCTCTCTGGCAGGTCTTGGCTCCAGAAATTCTCTCCGACAGGTCTTGGCCCCGCAGACCTCAACCCTGATACTATAAAATCACATATTTTCAGAAAAAATCAGGGAGAAAGAATTATCACGGTCCACGAGACGGAGCCACCGCCAAGCCCTGTTCTTCCTCGGGAGGGTAGATCTGGAGTCCGTTTGGGGCTCCGGAGAGGGGGATCTTCGTTCTTCGTCATCACCAACCCGTCTCCATCACCAATTCCATGATGCTCCCCACCGGGAGTGAGTAATTCCTTCGTAGGCTCGCTGGTCGGTGAGGAGTTGGATGAGATTCATCATGTAATCGAGTTAGTTTTGTTAGGGCCTGATCCCTAGCATCCACTATGTTCTTAGATTGATGTTGCTATGACTTTGCCATGCTTAATGCTTGTCGCTTTGGGCCCAGGTGCCATGAACTTAGATCTGAACCGTTTATGAATTCATCATTATATCCATGTTTTAGATCCGATCTTGCAAGTTATAGTCACCTACTACGGTTATGATCCGACAACCCCGGAGTGACAATAACCGGGCCCACTCTCGGTGATGACCATAGTCTGAGGAGTTCATGTATTCACTATGTGTTAATGCTTTGTTCCGGTTCTCTATTAAAAGGAGGCCTTAATATCCCTTATTTTCCAATATGGACCCCGCTGCCACGGGAGGGTAGGACAAAAGATGTCATGCAAGTTCTTTTAATAAAGCATGTATGACTATTTACGGAATACATGCCTACATTATATCGATGAACTGGAGCTAGTGCCGTATCGCCCTAGGTTATAACTGTCACATGATGAATATCATCCAACAAGTCACCGATCCAATGCCTACGAATTTATCCTATATTGTTCTTACTAAGTTACTACTGCTATCATCACTGTTACACTTGCTACAAAATTACTGCTATCACTGTTACTGTTACCGTTGCTGCTGTCACTACTATCAAAACTATCAAACTACTTTGCTACTGATCAATATGTTGCAGATAATTAATCTCCAGGTGTGGTTGAATTGACAACTCAGCTGCTAATACCTTCAAATATTCTTTGGCTCCCCTTGTGTCAAATCTATACATTTGGGTTGAATACTCTACCCTCGAAAACTGTTGCGATCCCCTATACTTGCGGGTTATCAGATATGCATCAAGCAATTTCAGATTCATAATACTCAATCCAACACAAAGAACCTCAAAGAGTGCCCCAAGATTTCTACCGGAGAAACAAAACGAGAACGTGCATCAACCCCTATGCATAGATTACCCCAATGTCACCTTGCGAATCCGCGAGTTGAGTGCCAAAACACATATCAAGTGAATCAATATGATACCCCCATTGTCACCACGGGTATTCATAGCAAGACATACATCAAGTGATCTCAAATCCATAAAAGTAGTCAATCCGATAAAACGAAATCTCGAAGGGAAAACTCAATTCACAACAAGATAGAGAGGGGAAAACACCATATGATCCAACTATATTAACAAAGCCCGTGATACATCAAGATCGTGAAATCTCAAGAACACGAGAGAAAGAGAGAGAGATTAAACACATAGCTACTGGTACAAACCCCCGTCCCCGAGGGTAGACTACTCCCTCCTCATCATGGTGGCCTCCACGATGATGAAGATGGCCACCGGTGATGATTTCCCCCTCCGGCGGAGTGCCGAAACGGGGTCTAGATTAGCTTTTCGTGGCTACAGAGGCTTGCAGCGGCGGAACTTCTGATCTAGGGTTATTTCTAATGGTTTCTCTATTTAAAGGATTTTTTGGCATTGTTTTCACGCTAAGATGGGCCTCGAGGTGAGCACAACCCACTGGTGCAAGCCGGGCCCCTCAGGTGTGCCCTGGTGGGTTGTGCTCTCCTCGTGGCTCTTCTGGCCCTCCCACGAAGCTCCGGGGGTCTCTTTTGTTCCCGAAAAAATCGTCAAAAAATTTCAGCTCATTTGGAGAACTTTCATTTCTGCACGAACAACAAAACCATGGTAGTTCTGCTGAAAACAACGTCAGTCCAGGTTAGTTCCATGCAAATCATACCAAAACCATATAAAATTGTTGTAAACATGGCATGAATACTTCATAAATTATAGATACGTTGGAGACGTATCAATACCTACCGTAGTTGTGATGCATCATCCCTTCCTCTTTGGGGAAATACCGACGTAGTTCAAGCGACATCACATCACGACTTCATTCCTTCTCAGCTTGTGAGATTTTTGTAGTCCCTGTGACAGTTTGCAAATGAAAGCAACCGATCAGTATCAAATACTCCCGACTTACATAATTTTAACATGTAGTATACCATTAACTTTGTATAACTTTTATACTTTTAACGAAAGAACTATTCTCCGTCTTATCCGCCAAGTATTTGTCGTAGTTGCGCTTCCAGTGTCCCTTCTGCTTGCAGTAGAAACATTCAGTCTCCTTAGAAGCTCCACCCTTATTTCTCTTCTGTGACACGGTCTTAACGGCTCCTGAAGATTTCTTCTTGGATTTGCCCTTCTTCTTGAAACCGATGGTATTATTGACCATCAACACTTGTTTGTTCTTCTGTATTCCAGCCTCTGCAGTCTTGAGCATAGCGAACAACTCATTCGCGCTTTTCTCCATACGATTCATGTTTTAATTCATGATAAAACCATCGTAAGATGGGGAGAGTGAAGCAAGCACAATATTTGTACCGACTATTAGAGGAATTCCAAATTCCAGAGAAAAGCCTATCAACATAGCCAGCTAGCTTCACTATATGCTCACTCGTTGAGGAACCTTCTACCATCTTGCATTCAATCAAGGCCTTGGTTATTTGAAAATGTTTGGTCCTTGCCTGCTTCTTGTACAGAGCATCCAGTGACCCAATTATAAATTGAGTGCTTGATCGTTCAAATGCTTATGTAGTTCACGATACATACAAGTCAACATGAGACACTTGACTGACTCATAATCATCATTACGAGCAATGAAAGCATCTACAATTTCTTGTGGTGCATCCTTTGTAGGTGGATCACCTAGGGGCTGATCCATCACATACTCCTTAGCATTCCTGAGAATAAATCTTAGGTTCTAGATCCAATCCATATAGTTTCCACCATTTGCAACCAACTTTTCTTTCTCTAACATAGGGGCTAAGTTGAACATATTGCGATCTACAATGATAAACACAAGATTCACTTTAGACATTTGTTCATAATTATGTTGCACTAGTGTTTAAACAAATTTTAATATATAGTGCTCTCCCACTCAAATCAATATCTCTCATAATTGAAAGTGAGTGATTCAAGACCCTGATCTTGTTCACAGTCATTGATGTGGACATCACTAATGACGTGACCGGTAGGCAATCTTTTGCCGATCATATCCTCATATGACTCTTGTTCATCTTTTGATGCTTCGTGCTCCGAGCTTAGAACGATTCTGCCAGAACTTCAAGACAACTGAGTGCTATCTGCTTGCTCGGTCAGACCTCGCCCGTCTTACACTTCACGATCCGTTTGTACTCTTGTGGACATGACCTACTCCGGAAAGCCACATGTTATAGATGGTTACAACCCTGGAAAGAGCACCTTTTAACTTGATATTTTCAGTGAGAGATCAGCCTAATAATTGAATACTGCGCAATCAAAGAGTGCAAACAATAAAGGGATAAACATCACCGGTAATTCATAATAGCATGATGTGATATAGCCGTTGGCGCCGGGAACTTCTCCATGATCCTCTATGGTCTTCATGAAAGTACTCTGGGACGGTGTCATAGCCACCATCATGTTCTCATGCGTCTGGTGAAGCTACCTTGCTCCGGTTCCTCTGTGGCACATCTATCAGTCCATCGATGAAAATAATGAGTTCAGCACGCAAGTCGTATAAGCGACAATCCCTTGGCTCCAGCCATCATGCCATACTGTGACGCGCAGGCCACTTAACGTTACATCATGTAACCATCTCATACATAAACTTATTATCATGATAAAGGCTATACCATATCACATGCAATCCTGCAAAACCAAGTTAGACATCCTCTAATCGGTTTTAGCAAATTTTGATTACGTGGCTGCTATGTTTTACGGTCAACACTAGCTACCTACGTCCAGAAACAAAAGTGATAATCCTTGTTGCTAGATTAACTTTCGAGGTGTGTGAGGGAAGAGACTTAATTAAAAATCTCTAGCCCCACACTAAACTTCGTCAATATGTGTGACCCCCCTAGAAGAACGAAAATCTCCTCTCGTGATCGCGATGGTTCACTATTCTTGACTATGATGTAGCCCAAATAACTGTTAGCAAATCGTCGACAACCAGAGCTGATCGATTATCAAAACTTTGTCAAAAGCTACACCATGACGTCAATGAACTGGCCTGAAGCAACACTCATGGGAAGCATAGCAAGAACAACATCACTCACATCCACATGTGATCTAGATCGCAACCTGCACCTACTCATAAAACTGCCCATGATGCCACTATTGGGAAACATAGTAGAAAACAAAAAAATTGGCCTACGAACACCCATGAACAATATGAAGGTGCATTAGGGGATTGGGTCATGATTGTTACCAACTCCGAGTATGTAGCGAAAGCAGAAAAGTCACTATAGATCGTACTTGAAGTCCCTCGAACCATCGATGAATGATCTCGCAAACCGCCCTCGAACGATCCCTCGAACCTAAGACTGAAAGCCCAACCTCTCTACAGTTTGCAGGCGTACGATCTTCATGATCTGGCAGCGCTTCGCCGCCTGGAACTAATCGCCGCTGGAGAATTAGAGGAGAAGACTAGAGCCACTCAGGCTTCTACTAATTATGAGGATAAGAGGAAATAGAACTAGCTATAATTATCTCAGTTAGAACTAGTAGTATTGGGCTAGAGGACACACCTAAAACTTGTATGAAGAAAAGGGAAAATACCTCCACTATATATAGGTTAGAGGGGGGAGGAGGGGTAGGCACCAAGGAGGGAAAGACCCTCCTTGGGGCACCGGCCAAGAGGGGGACTCCTCCCCCACTCAAATTCTGCCTCCCCCTATCGGAAGGGGATGTGTCTCCTCCACTTGGGCCCTTGTGGCCCAAGTTGCCTTCCACCTCTTGGCCTTTTAAGACCCGTTGATATTTGATTATTTATAAAAGCCTTCTAACAATTATTAGAGCCTTTTATATACAATTTAAGATCACCAGAAACATTTTCCACCTATATATTGATTATCGGTAATACCCGGTATTGCTCGATAAACTCCAAAACCCTTCAGAGACTCCGGAACGCTTCCGGTTCCTCTTGGAACTATTCTAAATATTAACGAAACTATTTCACAAATAAATCCTCGATACTCTTATCCTACTAACACTCAACAAATCGTGATTACCTTAAACTTGTGACCATGTAGGTTCGGTAAACCATAGACATGAACGAAACCTCCTTCGTTCAATGTCCGATAGCGGAACCGTGGACGTCCATATCGATCCCTATGATTACACGAATGACATTCGAGTGAACCTTTTGGTTATCATGTGATGTTCCTTTTGCTTCGCGATACTTTACAAAACTCGAGGTGAGATATATCGGTATCCTATTGAGTCATACACATGCTCATTATACTGGTCTCCTTGTTGTCAGTTTTGTTCTTCTTTCTCATTGTCGTGTTCCAGTATCCCCGTGACGAAGTAACATGTGTCTGGCCAGATGATGATGGATGCCGTCACACCGAGAGGGCCCTAAGAATATCTCTCCATCGTGGGAGAAGCAAATTCCACTCGAGCTATCGTGTCCCTTATCAAATTTTCCGATGAACCTGTAAGTTGTCGTTATGATCACCAAGTTAGTGATGACGTTTGAGCAACCCCAATGCTGATCGTACGACAAGAAGTGACCAAGATACTGTAGTGGTCTAAGGAACTAAAATCACAAGTTAACACTCCATGTTATAACAATTGACTCATGACGATATTATCTCAAAGTATAGCAAACAAGTTTGGATCGATTCGGTATGATCATTCTTCTAACGTCATAAATCTCAATGTCATTTTGAGACTATCATTACACTTAACGATATCTCAAGATCCGAAAAACATAATCACCAACAACACTTGAGCTAGTCTTAGAAGCGAGACTAGGAATCTTATTTTACTGTTTATCATTTTACACGTGCATATGAGTTTTCCACTAAATCACATATTCCAGGATCATATCAGTTATAACATAGAATATGAACTCTAAATTATGAACACAGAAATATAATAATAATACAATAATATTGATCTAGAGCATACTTCCAACAAAATTCAAGACAGTAACTTTCTTGGACCAATTCCAACTTACTGTGCCACCATAAATCATTTAGTTTGAAATCAAAAAATCGATGTGGAGCATCGATGAAGATTTTATCGATGTACTACTTACAACGAGCTTGTTTTGATGCAACTCCTTACACCAATCTCTTCATTTTCTCCGAATGCAACAACATGTCGTCAATACTTAACGACATTTTCACTACTGTCCTATGATCAATAATTTGACCATTTTGGTAACTTTACTCACAACTTACTTCGAGTATGATCATATCTGGTTATTTACATACCATAAAATTAATACAAGTGTGATTGAAATCATGTATTTCACTCATCAGTATTTCAAGATACCGGTTGTTGCTAAGAATTTCTTTCATGTGACTTTGACAAGAAACTCTTCCTGGCGTTTTTCATACTAAACTGCTTTTAATATTTTGTCAATATGTATTTTGGTTAAGGCCGATTAGACATTACTATCTTCATAGATTATTATGCATAATACCAGGACTATATATTGATTGTGTGCTTTACTGAAAAACTAGTTTTAATAAAGTCTTAATTTGTGTCAAGTACACATAGTGTTCAGAAATATTATTATGCTCCCACTTACTTTCTTGTAAATACAAGCATCTTTGCTTTTCTCGATGAGATCAAATTATTTGACCATTTCATCAGAACAAAGATTTCAACTTCATTATGTTTGTTTCAATCTATTATAGGATCTCTTGAAGTTTTCTCACTTACTAGCATCCTATCCATCGAAAAATTACCTTGAGCCATCTAAAATATACAACCTTAGTACTATTTTCATCTCATGAGAATCATTTTGACATTCATTATTATATCTCATATGAGTTTTCCACTAAATCACATGTTCCAGGATCATAACAGTTATAACATAGAATATAAACTCTAAATTATAAACACAGAAATATAATAATACAATAGTATTGCTCTAGGGCATACTTCCAACAGAATCCAAGACAGTAACTTTCTTGGACCAATTCCAACTTATTGTGCCACCATAAATCATTTAGTTTGAAATCAAAAAATCGCTTTGGAGCATAGATGAAGATTTTATCAATGTACTACTTACAATGAGCTTGTTATGATGCAACTACTTACAACAATCTCTTCATTTTCTACGAATGCAAGAAATGTTGGAAATATGCCCTAGAGGCAATAATAAAATGGTTATTATTGTATTTCCTTGTTCATGATAATTGTCTATTGTTCATGCTATAATTGTATTAACTGGAAACCATAATACATGTGTGAATAAATAGACCACAATATGTCCCTAGTAAGCCTCTAGTTGACTAGCTCGTTGATCAATAGATGGTTATGGTTTCCTGACCATGGACATTGGATGTCATTGATAACGGGATCACATCATTAGGAGAATTATGTGATGGACAAGACCCAAACCTAAGCCTAGCACAAGATCGTGTAGTTCATCTGCTAGAGCTTTTCTAATGTCAAGTATCATTTCCTTAGACCATGAGATTGTGCAACTCCCGGATACCGTAGGAATGCTTTGGGTGTACCAAACATCACAACGTAACTGGGTGACTATAAAGGTGCACTACAGGTATCTCCGGAAGTGTCTGTTGGGTTGGCACGAATCGAGACTGGGATTTGTCACTCCGTATGACGGAGAGGTATCTCTGGGCCCACTCGGTAATGCATCATCATAATGAGCTCAATGTGACTAAGTAGTTAGTCACGGGATCATGCATTACGGAACGAGTAAAGTGACATGCCGGTAACGAGATTGAACGAGGTATTGGGATACCGGCGATCGAATCTCGGGCAAGTAACATACCGATTGACAAAGGGAATTGTATACGGGATTGATTGAATCCCCGACATCGTGGTTCATCCGATGAGATCATCGTGGAACATGTGGGAGCCAACATGGGTATCCAGATCCCGCTGTTGGTTATTGGCCGGAGAACGTCTCGGTCATGTCTACATGGTTCCCGAACCCGTAGGGTCTACACACATAAGGTTCGATGACGCTAGGGTTATAGGGAATAGATATACGTGGTTACCGAATGTTGTTCGGAGTCCCGGATGATTTCCCGGACGTCACGAGGAGTTCCGGAATGGTCCGGAGGTAAAGAATAATATATAGGAAGTGAGGTTTTGGCCACCGGAAGAGTTTCGGGCGTCACCGGTAATGTACCGGGACCACCGGATGGTTCCAGGGGTCCACCGGGAGGGGCCACCAACCCCGGAGGCCTGCGTGGGCCAAGTGTGGGAAGGGACCAGCCCCTAGGTGGGCTGGTGCGCCTCCCACAAGAGGCCCAAGGCGCATGGAAAGGGGGAAAGGGGAAAACCCTAGGCTCAGATGGGCCTAAGGCCCACCTAGGGTGCGCCCCCCCCCCCTCTCTCCCCCTCTTGGCCACCCCCTCCATCCAATCTAGGGCTGGCCGCCACCCCTAGGGGGGAACCCTAGATGGGGGCGCAGCCCCTCCCCTTCCCCTATATATAGTGGGGGTTTTGGGGCTGCCATAGACATGAGTCTCCCTCTCTCTTGGCGCAGCCCTACCCCTCTCCCTCCTCGTCTTTCGCAGTGCTTGGCGAAGCCCTGTTGGAGTGCCATGCTCCTCCATCACCACCATGCCGTTGTGCTGCTGCTGGACGGAGTCTTCCCCAACCTCTCCCTCTCTCCTTGCTGGATCAAGGCACGGGAGACGTCACCGGGCTGCATGTGTGTTGAACGCAGAGGCACCGTTGTTCGGTGCTTAGATCGGATTCGGCCGCGATCTGAATCGCTTCGTGTACGACTCCACCAACCGCGTTCTTGCAACGCTTCCGCATCGCGATCTTCAAGGGTATGAAGATGCACTCCCCTCTCTCTCGTTGCTAGTTAATCCATAGATTGATCTTGGTGATGCGTAGAAAATTTTGAATTTCTGCTACGTTCCCCAACGGTGGCATCATGAGCCAGGTCTATGCGTAGATTCTACGCACGAGTAGAACACAAAGTAGTTGTGGGCGATGATTTGTTCAATTTGCTTACTATTACTAGTCTTATCTTGATTCAGCGGCATTGTGGGATGAAGCGGCCCGGACCGACCTTACACGTACTCTTACGTGAGATAGGTTCCACCGACTGACATGCACTTGATGCATAAGGTGGCTAGCGGGTGTCTGTCTCTCCCACTTTAGTTGGATCAGATTCGATGAAAAGGGTCCTTATGAAGGGTAAATAGCAATTGGCATATCACCGTTGTGGCTTTTGCGTAGGTAAGAAACGTTCTTGCTAGAAACCCATAGCAGCCACGTAAAACATGCAACAACAATTAGAGGACGTCTAACTTGTTTTTGCAAGGTATGCTATGTGATGTGATATGGCCAAAAGGATGTGATGAATGATATATGTGATGTATGAGATTGATCATGTTCTTGTAATAGGAATCACGACTTGCATGTCGATGAGTATGACAACCGGCAGGAGCCATAGGAGTTGTCTTAATTTATTGTATGACCTGCGTGTCAATGTAAAACGCCATGTAATTACTTTACTTTATTGCTAACCGTTAGCCATAGTAGTAGAAGTAATAGTTGGCGAGATAACTTCATGAAGACACGATGATGGAGATCATGGTGTCATGCCGGTGACGAAGGTGATCATGCCGCGCCTCGAAGATGGAGATCAAAGGCGCAAGATGATATTGGCCATATCATGTCACTTTATGATTTGCATGTGATGTTTGTCATGTTTACATCTTATTTGCTTAGAACGACGGTAGCATAAATAAGATGATCCCTCACTAAAATTTCAAGAGACGTGTTCCCCCTAACTGTGCACCGTTGCGAAGGTTCATTGTTTCGAAGCACCACGTGATGATCGGGTGTGATAGATTCTAACGTTCGCATACAACGGGTGTAAGCCAGATTTACACATGCGGAACACTTAGGTTGACTTGACGAGCCTAGCATGTACAGACATGGCCTCGGAACACAAGAGACCGAAAGGTCGAACATGAGTCGTATAGTAGATACGATCAACATGGAGATGTTCAGCGATGATGACAAGTCCGTCTCACGTGATGATCGGACACGGCCTAGTTGACTCGGATCATGTATCACTTAGATGACTAGAGGGATGTCTATCTGAGTGGGAGTTCATTAAATAATTAGATGAACTTAATTATCATGAACATAGTCAAAAGGTCTTTGCAAATTATGTCATAGCTTACGCTTTAGTTCTACTGTTTAAGATATGTTCCTAGAGAAAATTTAGTTGAAAGTTGATAGTAGCAATTATGCGGACTGGGTCCGTAAACAGAGGATTGTCCTCATTGCTGCACAGAAAGCTTATGTCCTTAATGCACCGCTCGGTGTGCTGAACCTCGAGCGTCGTTTGTGGATGTTGCGAACATCTGACATACACGTTTTGATGACTACGTGATAGTTCAGTGCGTAATGTTGAACGGTTTAGAATTGAGGCACCGAAGACATTTTGAAACGTCGCGGAACATATGAGATGTTCCAAGAGCTGAAATTGGGATTTTAGGCTCGTGCCCACGTCAAGAGGTATGAGACCTCTGACAAGTTTCTTAAGCCTGCAAACCAAGGGAGAAAAGCTCAATCGTTGAGCATGTGCTCAGATTGTCTAAGTACTACAATCGCTTGAATCAAGTGGGAGTTAATCTTCCAGATGAGATAGTGATGGTTCTCCATAGTCACTGCCACCAAGCTATTAGAGCTTCGTGATGAACTATAACATATCAGGGATAGACATGATGATCCTTGAGCAACTCGCGATGTTTGACACCGCGAAAGTAGAAATCAAGTAGGAGCATCAATTGTTGATGGTTAGTAAAACCACTAGTTTCAAGAAGGGCACGGGCAACAAGGGATACTTCATGAAACGGCAAATGAGTTGCTGCTCTAGTGAAGAAACCCAAGGTTGAACCCAAACCCAAGACTAAGTGCTTCTGTAATGAGGGGAACGGTCACTGAAGCAGAACTACCGTAGATACTTGGTAGATGAGAAGGCAGGCAAGGTCAACAGAAGTATATTGGATATACATTATATTAATGTGTACTTTACTAGTACTCCTAGTAGCACCAGGGTATTAGATACCGGTTCGGTTGCTAAGTGTTAGTAACTCGAAATAAAAGGCTACGAAATAAACGGAGACTAGCTAAAGGTGAGATGACGATATGTTGGAAGTGTTTCCAAGGTTGATGTGATCAAACATCGCACGCACCCTCTACCATCGAGATTGGTGTTAAACCTAAATAATTGTTATTTGGTGTTTGTGTTGAGCATAGACATGATTGGATTATTGTAACGCCCACAATGCGGCTATATCTCCCACGTGTCGAGGCACGACTTAGAGGCATAACCGCATTGTGGTTTTGTCGCAAGAAGGGTCATCTTCACACAATCCCATGTAATGAACAAGGATGGGATAAAGAGTTGGCTTACAATCGCCACTTCACACAATACATAAATATAATCCATACAACATCCAAAATACACACATAGACCGACTAGGGTCAAGATCCAAATGAAAATAAGATAACCCCAAATGCTAGATCCCCGATCGTCCCAACTGGGCTCCACTATTGATCATCAGGAAAAGACACATAGTAACGACCACGTTCCTCATCGAACTCCCACTTGAGGTCGATCCCATCATCTGCACTGGCATCGTCGGCACCTGCAAATGTTTTGGTAGAATCTGTGAGTCATGAGGACTCAGCAATCTCACACCCGCAAGATCAAGACTATATAAGCTTATAGGAAAGGGTGGTGTAATGAGGTGGAGCTGCAGGAGGCACTAAGCATATATGGTGGCTAACAATACGCAACAGAGAGCGAGAAGAGAAGCAACGGAACGGTCGTCAACTAGTAATGACCAAGAAGTGATCCTGAACTCCTACTCACGTCATTCATAACTCAAACCGTGTTCACTTCCCGGACTCCGCCGAGAAGAGACTATCACGGCTACACACATAGTTGATGTATTTTAGTTGGGTCAAGTGACAAGTTCTCTACAACCGGACATTAACAAATTCCCATCTGCCTCATAACCGCGGGCACGGCTTTCGAAAGATAATACCCTGCAGGGGTGTCCCAACTTAGCCCATCATAAGCTCTCACAGTCAACGAAGGATAAACCTTCTCCCGAAAAGACCCGATCAGTCTCGGAATCCCGGTTTACAAGACATTTCGACAATGGTAAAACAAGACCAGCAAAGCCACCCGAATGTGCCGACAAATCCCGATAGGAGCTGCACATATCTCGTTCTCAGGGCACACCGGATGGGCAAGACGTCGGGTTGGCATAGACCCTGGTTGCCCAGGGGGCGCCGGACATCGCCCAGTTTGGGCCAGCACTCGAAGGAGCACTGATCCGGGGGTTTAAAATAAAGATGACCCTCGGGCTCGCAAAAACCCCGGGGAAAAGGCTTAGGTGGCAAATGGTAAAACCAAGGTTGGGCCTTGCTGGAGGAGTTTTATTCAAGGCGAACTGTCAAGGGGGACCCATAAATCACCCAACCGCGTAAGGAACGCAAACTCAAGGAACATAATACCGGTATGACAGAAACTAGGGCGGCAAGAGTGGAACAAAACACCAGGCATAAGGCCGAGCCTTCCACCCTTTACCAAATATATAGATGCATTAATATAATAAGAGATATTGTGATATCCCAACATATCCATGTTCCAACATGGAACAAACTTCAACTTCACCTGCAACTAGCAACGCTATAAGAAGGGCTGAGCAAAAGCGGTAACTTAGCCAAACAACGGTTTGCTAGGAAAGGATGGTTAGGCGCTGACATGGCAATATGGGAGGCATAATATAGCAAGTGGTAGGTAGCGCAGCATGGCAATAGAACGAACAACTAGCAAAGCAAAGATAGAAGTGATTTCGAGGGGTGGTCATCTTGCCTGCAAGGTTCTCAGAGTTGTCGAAAGCTTGATCCTCGTAAGCGTACTTAACAGGTTCCTTGTTCACGAACTCGTCTCCCGACTCTACCCAAGACAAGAACACAAGCAAAGGAACCACAATCAATCACGGGGAATGCACAAGCAACATGATGCAATACATGAATGATATGCAAGATATGATATGCGATGCATATGCGTGCTCCGGAAGAAAAATGATGAACAAGATGGTAACTTGGCAAACCAAGCATGCCACTGGAAAGATGAGATGATTTCGGTCGAAATCGATATAAAGATCACCGGAAACGGATGCACGGTTTGCAAATGGCAAGCAAAACAAGAATGACACGAATCTGCGATTAACAGCATGATAGCACTTAAAATGCAACAAGTAACAATGTTACAGCACTCCAACATAGCAAGAAAGCATATGACAGTAATCTACAGGAGATGCTTGACAAAAGATGAACACTAAGCTACGGCTAGATCACAACATAACATGCTCAAACAAGCATGGCAAAAGTGCAAAAGATAACAGGTTCACAGACTTGGTGAAATTACTGGACATGCCTGAAACAGCATCAGGTAGCAATGTTCAGAGCATGAAATCAACATGCTACAGGAACTTAACATGGCAAAACAAGGCATGGCAGTGTTCTACTAGATGCATATGACAAAAATCCCTTACTGACCATAAGCCAAAAAGGACCAGAAGATATGATGGCAACCATGTAAACATAGCAAGTTTCGTTGACAGGTTTCAGACTTAGCAGAAAACAAAGCATGGCAGAAACAATAATATGAAGGCATCTTGGTGAGCTTGATGCACTCACCACAAAGCAATGCATGAAATAACAAGTATACCTACAGCAAGACGGCATGTTTATGAAGCTATCCATGGTAAGAACAAATACATAGCATGAATGGAACAACTACAACAAGCTTGGCAAAATTGAATAACATGTAAACAATCTGCCAGAAATAATTTATAGCAAAAGTAGAGCAAGATTGAGTCATGCTATGGGACTCCATAATTGCAAACAAGGGCAGGAATGGATCAATTACAACAATATCTACAAAACATCCTTACTGAACATCTCCAAAATATGCATGGATCTCTCTGTAGCATCAAGTTTACATGGCAACAACATAACAGCAGACAAGGACTTGGAGAAATTACTGTCCCTGGAATCAGAAACATTACGGAGCCTAGTTTGCATGCTTGTTCTAGTCACCACAGGGATGACATAAATACATGGCATACACCACTGGAAAGATGGCATCGCATACAACAAAACACATGTAGAGCTCATGCCCATAAGATGCACAGGTTAAATGATACAAAAAATAACAAATCCTCGAGTTCTGTTAAATAACAGCAGATAACAGCAAGTAGCACTCTTGCACCAGGGATTTGGGTATCAAGATGGCCTCTAATGAACATGGTGCAATTGAACAAAATGTAGAGCATCACGAGACGAACAATTTGACATATTACACGCACGAAACGGAACTATATGCAGAGAGTTATGATGCTATGAACATGTGCACATGTTGTAAAAATCAAAGACTTGGGAAAAATTCGGGGGTGTCGGGGTCAACCTCAGGTTTGACCAGATCTGGATCGAGGAGCTCGGGCTCACCGACGGGAGGAAGGGGAAGAGCCGGAGACGGGGAGGAGGCGTCGGGGCACGGGGGC
>NC_057805.1:133378979-133395727 GCF_018294505.1 Triticum aestivum | reverse complement strand
CCACGTGGCAACGCGCGAGTGGGCGTGGGCGTCGGCGGGTTTATCCGGCGACGTACGGACGTGTCCGGCGGCGCGGAGGGATAGGGTTAGGGTTTCATCTGCGATTGTATCTCGGGATGGATGCAAATATATAGCTAGAGGGAGCTAGGAGAGTCCAAATGAGGTGCGGTTTTCGCCCACACGATCGTGATCGAACGACCTACAGCATGGAAGAGAGTTTGGTGGGTTTTGGGCTGTTTAGAGAGGGGTTTTTGCTGCAACACACAGAAGGCATCTGCGGTTACCCGGCTAACCGTTGGAGTACCAAACGACCTCCAAATGGAACGAAACTTGACCGGTGGTCTCCCGGTGGTATACTAGGGCCACTTGACAAGCCTCGGTCCATTCCGAGAATGTTTGACACCCGCTCACGAAATAAAACAAGAGGGGTGCACCGGAGGAGGTGGGAGCGCCGGATTGCAAAACGGACAACGGGGAAAATGCTCGGATGCATGAGACGAACACGTATGCCAATGCAATGCACATGATGACATGATATGGAATGCATGACATGAACAAAATGCAAAACGAAAGACAAAACTCGACCACGAAGGGAATATCATAACACATAGCCGAAAATGGCAAGAGTTGGAGTTACAAATATGGAAAGTTACATCCGGGGTGTTACAACACTCCACCACTACGAGAGGATCTCGTCCCGAGATCTAGGACTGAAAGAACTCTGGATATTCGGAACGGAGATGGTCCTCGCGTTCCCAGGTGGCTTCCCGGTCGGAATGGTGCGACCACTTCACTTTCAGGAATTTGATTGACTTGTTGCAAGTCTTGCGCTCAGTTTCTTCAAGAATAGCAACGGGGTGCTCATGATAAGACAAATCTTCTTGGAGGTCAATCTCTTCGAAGTTGATAGTGCGCTCAGGAGTCTTGAAGCACTTGCGAAGCTCTGACACGTGGAACACATCGTGCATGTCGTGGAATTGTCACGGCAGATGTCCTAGTGTGAGGACTTAGTCGTGAGGCCAACGCATCTATGCGGTAGCTTGAGAGGGGTTGATCGGAATCGAGAGACGCAACACAAGACAAGGATTTAGACAGCTTCGGGCCCCGGGAAACATCATCCGGTAACAACCCTACATGTTGTTTGAGGCTAGGTCTCATTATGATCACGGGAGAGTCGCCGGGAACCGGCTCTCGGTGTCTAGCCCTAGAGATTGTTTCTTGTTACTTGTCCCTCTTTGAGGTGCCCTGCCCCTCCTTATATAAGTTAGAGGGGCGGGTTACATGCGGAGTCCTAGTAGGACTAGGACTAGTCTATCTTTTCTTACAAGTTGAATACAAGTCCGGGTCTTGCTTCCGCGTAAAGGAAATATTCGTCATCCCTTTCCTTTTAAGCCGGCCCACCATCACATGAGCCGGCCTTCTGGGCCTTGGGCCTAGTCTTCTATCTGACCCGCCGTCGGGGTCATCCGTGAGTCATCAGGCTCGTGAGTAGTCTGACAGTGAGCCGCCAGACCCGTGAGTCGCCAGTCCTCCGGCGGGTCATGGTGAAGCGCCAAGTCCGGCCGGGTCATACTTCCGGCCGGGTCATACCGTGTGGTATATCCCCGACATTAGCCCCCAGTTTAATTTGGATTTATTCATGTTAAACTGATCCTGTAAAATAAACACAAGAACAAACTTGATAGGTTGTGTTCCGGGTTAAATATTTTCCTGAACCGGCACCTGATCATCTTTAAGTCCTTGTCATTTCCTTGTTAATATGTATATGTCCATGATCTCATAGTAAATCTTCTTTTAGCAGATATGTTTCAACTTTGTCAATACAAAAAATCCAGATACTTCTTTTGAAAAGTCTGGGTCAATGGGCCAGCTTCAGAGTCAATTTGCTGACATTGGTCTCTTGTAGAGAAAATTGTGAAGAATAATCCACTTGAGTCGGCTTTCAAAACACCGGCTTAAGAAATATTGGTCTTGAAATACTCATCTGATATTCAGCCAGTTTAACGATGTAGAACTTACCAGTTTAATATTACCAAAATTGTCGGTTTGTAAATATTGATGGCACCGAGTCATAATTGTTGCCGACGCCGGGTCATAATTGTTGATGACGCCGGGCTATGATTGTTGCAGACACCAGGTCATAACTGAGAATTCGAAAGTATTTCTCCTTATATCCGTGTTACCTGTAGCCCCCAAGTGACGGGTTGTCATGTTTGCATCAACCTGGGACTTGTAATTGTCTTATGCTCACAAAACTTCAACCGGTGTAGCCTCCAAGGGCCGGGTCATTATGCAATAATGAGCAGGGACTTTGTAAATATGATGATGTAAATTTGAGCAGTAACGTGTAGCCCCCAAGGGCCGGCTCAGTAAGATAATATTGAGCTGGGACTTTATATATATTTCCTTGAATTGTTGACAGGAGCAATTGGTAGCCCCCAAGTGCCGGCTCATTACAATGTGATGAGTCGGGTCTTCAATAAGGCCAGTAAAAATGACTTTGCATTAGCCCCCAAGTGCCATGGTGCATGCTGGCAGTGACATGGGACTTGCATATTTGATGTAATCTCAACTTTGAATAATGTAGCCCCCAAGTGCCGGGTCGTAAGCCTGCAGCGACTCGGGACTATTCCTTCCATTGTAGAATAAATCATATCCATTGATAAAATAATAGCCATTGCGCCAAAGCGACTTTGAATACCTCATCTGTTGATAAGTAAACCCGGAGTTTAAATACCCGGCGGCTCTTGGCCGATGGCAATTTAATACGCCTCCATTGTAAGCCGGGACTTTTATAACCCGGTGGCTTATAGCCTTTGAGAAAATCAAGAATTGATAACCCTTTTGAGACACCAATTTCAATCTTTGATGATGGGCTTGAACTTAATCATTTATGTAAATCATAGCTCTATAAATCCTGCACAGAGATTAAACAACATATGCCCTGGCGACTTAACATCAAAACCAGGACGGGTAACCACCCAAATGTAGTCTTATCCTGCACACAAGTAGATCACAAAATCCCTTGACGGTTTACCGCAGGGCGGGTCATAATATCTCACGTATAACCATTGTGATATTGAATTTGTACTGCTGGTTTACATGACCTGTGCAGTAAGGGTGATAACCCAACCTTTAGAAATCAAAACTTCCAAATGTTTAAGATTGTCATATGATGGCAACTTATTATCCAAAGTCAAACCGGGTTAAATAGCCACCACTCATATACACTTTAGATATGATCAAAAGAGCTTCAAATAAAATCCGAAAACTGTTTGCAAAAAGAGACTTCAAAATTTTTGAGGCTTCTGATTCGAATACGATCAGAAAACCGTCCCAAAGGGGTTAAGCTAAGATTCGAATACAATCATATAGCCCCCAGTGGCTTTGGCGTTGCCGATCAAGAGGGTACCGACAGCTATGTTATCTTTGGTTCGAATACGACCTATATTTGAACAGGAAGCCCCCAAATGACCTTGAGAGTTGTTTAACGACGCTGATTCGAATACGATCCACGTCGATTCCCAAAAGGGGTTGAGCTATGATTCAAATACGATCAAGAAGCCCCCTAGTGAGCTCGGCAGTGTGCCGATCAAGAGGGTACCGATAGCTATGTTCTCTTTGGTTCGAATACGACCTATGTTTGAACAGTAAGCCCCCTAGTGATAATGAGAATATTTAACGACTCTGATTCGAATACGATCAGGGTCACACCAAAAGGGTTAAGCTAAATTCGAATACGATCAGCTCCCAATGGTCATCAAAGCAGGGTACCTATGTTTGGGTTGTGCTTTGTAACAGACTCTTTTTGGTCCCTTTAATTTTTCCTGAGAACTCGAACTTTTGCGAGAGATAAATTCTCTTTGAACCAGAAAAACCGGATATTGAGAGCTTCAAAGCTTTGTGATAGACAAATTTACCTTGAACCGGATTTTGAACCGGATTTGAGAGCTTCAAACTTTGTGGCAGATAAATTTCCCTTGAACCGGATTTTAAACTGGATATGGAGATCTTCAAAACTTTGTGAGAGACAGATTTCTCTTGAACCGGATTTTAAACCGGATATTGGCAAGACTTGCTGAGTCATACCATTGTAGCCCCCGAGTCTTAAGACGACTCGAGGAGTTGTCTTGAGATTCTCCATATTTGACCATAGCAGAAGGTGTATACATTAGTGTTCATAGCACGATGTGAATCCACAGAATGTTGAGGTGACTGCGGCGGGTTATAAATGATCCCCTATGAGCCGTGTCAGCAACTCGGCCAATGGTTCCTTCCAACTGGATGTTTTTGAAGTTAACCAAACTATAGTGGCGGCGACTTGTGCGCCTGCCCATTGAGTCGTCCAGTGCAGACGGCGACTGATAACACATGATAATTTGCCTCCAATTTGTCGGAAGAAAACCGGGCTTCCCAAGCAGTGACTCGCTCATATTCAATAAACAGCTCATGCATACAGGTGCGGCCCAGTGTGGTTATATAGACCAACCCGCGAGAGATGGATGGTAAAGACGACCGTTGCATCAGAGGCGACACAGACAGATGAGCCGGCCGCGGTGTTGTAAGCCGGTCCGGACGGGCGAATCGATCGCCGGCGCGGTAAGCCGCGCGGATGGGCGAGTCAACCACATTGTGTTGATGTAGTGAAAAATTGTCTTGTATCAAAAACCTCGCAAGCCAGAGTAATTTCTCTTTTTAAAGAAAAAAATATATAATATATAAAAATTTACTGGATTGATTTCACCTGATATGTCAGGCCAGAAATTATCCACCGCGGAGTTAATGATCATCACGGTGAAGCTGAAACCAATCACGGCCGAGTCGGCCGCGGGAGCAGACAGATGAGCCGGCCGTGGCGTTGTAAGTCGGTGTGGTCGAGCGAGTTAATCGCAGGAGCGGTAAGCGACGCGGACGCCGAGTCGGCCGCGGGGGCGGACGGGTAAGTTGTCCGTCACATTGTAAGCCAGTCGCAGACGTGTGAGTTGTCCTCCTTGTTGTAAGCCGGCGTGATCGCAAGAGACGGCCACGGCGTTGTAAGCCGACGCGGTCACGAGAGACGACCGCGGCGTTGTAAGCCGGTGCGGGAGTCCGTTGAGTAACGACAACCACCTATGCCAAACGATGTTGGCGTGCCTCCATCTCCACGGTACAACATTACTTTTTGTCATAAATAATTGCCCTGCATAAACAATATTGCAGACCAAGGCAAAGATAAACTTGTTCTTTGACAAAAACAACAGGTGCTAATAAAACAAACTTGGATGGATATCACCTGATTTATTTGGACGACGGATGATCCGTTTATCGCGAAAGAGGTGGCTTAGGCAGACCAGTGACTCAATATAGTCCTGGCGGCTCAGGCAGACCGGCGACTTAATATAACCCCGGCGGCTCAAAGCGGCAAGGGCGGCTCAACGCGGCTCCGGCGGGTTGATGTAGATTAAGCTGCACGGGCGGCGACTTGCGCACACCTGTTCCATCAATAAGCGGGCGCAGACGCCGGTGCGTGATGGTGCTGACGACCCTGACGTACACTTCACAGGCACAACATGGCACCACCTTTGCTGCACATAAAAATATACAGACCAAAGTAATTGTTCTTTGATGAAAACAATATGTTTAATAAAATATAAACTTGGATGGATGGTCCGTTCCACGAATCAACTTCCAGTACTTGCAATGGCAACTTAGCCACTCTCCCCTGATTTTTTTAGCACCCGGCCACTTGACCTTTCTTTCAACCGGTCTCTTCTCATCTCTGGCACGGTCGGTGCAGAAGGCCAGGCGACAAGGCGGAGGCGATTCAGGGCCAGTCAGAAAATTTCCAGCGTTCCCTTCTGGTTGCATCCGAACTGTTGGTTGCTATAAGTAGCATTGCTTTTTCTGAAGGTTTGCCCCGTGCTTGTACTAGTAGTACTTTGTAAAGTAATACTAAAATTATCTTCTGACTTCGGATAATGTGGGAGGCCGATCTGGAGAACTCACGGGGCTGCAACTTTCTTTTCAACTCCCAGTCAGCTTCCCACTTTCCTTTCTTCAGGCCAGCAGCCAGCAATCTTCAGGTGAGCATGCAGGAGCGTAGCCGGGGGCGAGGCGCAGTGGTAGCTAACACCCATAGGTTGACATGAGCGCGCGGTGATCCGGCCGAGGTGGGCCACATCAGAGACTGCCGCAAGGCCGGGTGGCTGACGCCGAAGCTGTCTGATGGCGTTGGTAAAGGCGGCTCTCGGAGGCAGCCAGGCGGTTCGACCCAGCGGGGCCGGGTGACGTGGGGTCCTGACGAGTTCGCGGTCGATGGACCGGGCGAGGCGAGGCGCGACGAGTGACCTGGCAAAGGCGGCTCGGAGAGGTGAAAGCGAAGACGCTCGGTCAAGGGCGACTCAGCGCAGCCCCTAGCAGAAGACAAAAGCGACGCGGCAGGTTTCAGCTGCGGTGGCTCAGCGCCTAGCGGCGGCGGCGGCTCAACATGAGACGGCGGCTCTCTGGCGGCGGTTCGGCGCAGGGCAGATGAGGACCAGCAGGGAGGGGCGCTATGGCGGCTTAAGCAAATGGCAAGTTGTAGCCTCAGAGGCAGCCGCGACAGGTGACGGCTCCGCATTTGACTTTGATTTGAAGTGGCAGATGTAGACAACTCGTAGTGAGGCAAGGGCAGCTCTTGCATGAGACGGCCCACGGCGGCAAAGCTGCGCCGCCAAGGCAATTTGGCACAGTTGCAGCCGTTGACCATAGACAGAGACTTGGAACAGGGTCAGCTCGGGCGTTGCGACAGAGGCGGGCCGTCCGGGCGGCTTGCGACTGTGTTGGCGACTGAAGGTGACTTGTGCGCTCGTGGTCCGGCAGTAGCAGGTGGCCCGCTGGTCAGACCACGGTTGTATCCGTTCCCGAGTCGTCATCGTCTCCACGTCCGGGTGGTAGTGGCTCTTGATATAGCAATCAATTTTATCATCAAATCTCCGTGAGCATGTATGTACTGATATTCTGGTCGGCCTTAAGTAAATCTCACGTAGAATAGAAAAAGTAGAGTCAAAAGCACCGGACGTAGTGTATAGAAATAAGACTAGTACTCCAGTACTTAGCGAGTAGTAGTGCCTGATTCCTCGGGGCTTGAACCTGTAATCCAGCAGCCGGAACTTGCGGAACTCGGCCGATCGGACAGCAGATTTCTTTTGTCGGATTCGATCGAAAGTACAATTTGACAGCTTGTAGGACTCGGTGTAGAAACGAAAACGGATCTCCTGTCGACGGATCGTGTCGCGTCGTCGGCGGCGCACAGAACATCAAACCCTAATTTTTTTTATCTCAATCTGGTAAACTTGCACTTGATGCAGATCCTTACAAACCGGCTCATCTTCATCCGAGAATTTGTGAACCTCTCGACCCTGAGAGAGATCCCTCCAAGAACTCAACACCACCGTGCGCAGGCCCCACGGTGGGCGCCAACTGTCGTGGAATTGTCACGGCAGATGTCCTAGTGTGAGGACTTAGTCGTGAGGCCAACGCATCTATGCGGTAGCTTGAGAGGGGTTGATCGGAATCGAGAGACGCAACACAAGACAAGGATTTAGACAGCTTCGGGCCCCGGGAAACATCATCCAGTAACAACCCTACATGTTGTTTGAGGCTAGGTCTCATTATGATCACGGGAGAGTCGCCGGGAACCGGCTCTCGGTGTCTAGCCCTAGAGATTGTTTCTTGTTACTTGTCCCTCTTTGAGGTGCCCTGCCCCTCCTTATATAAGTTAGAGGGGCGGGTTACATGCGGAGTCCTAGTAGGACTAGGACTAGTCTATCTTTTCTTACAAGTTGAATACAAGTCCGGGTCTTGCTTCCGCGTAAAGGAAATATTCGTCATCCCTTTCCTTTTAAGCCGGCCCACCATCACATGAGCCGGCCTTCTGGGCCTTGGGGCTAGTCTTCTATCTGACCCGCCGTCGGGGTCATCCGTGAGTCATCAGGCTCGTGAGTCGTCTGACAATGAGCCGCCAGACCCGTGAGTCGCCAGTCCTCCGGCGGGTCACGGTGAAGCGCCAAGTCCGGCCCGGTCATACTTCCGGCCGGGTCATACCGCGTGGTATATCCCTGACAGTGCACGTTCGCGACGTTGGAAGGAAGCTCAAGTTGATAGGCGAGGTCGCCTCTTTTGCCAATGATCTTGAAAGGACCCACGTATCTAGGGCAAGCTTCCCTTTGATACCGAAGCGACGAGTGCCTTTCATTGGAGAGACACGGAGGTAGACATGGTCTCCGATCTCGAAAGCCACATCACGGTGCTTACTATCATAGTAACTCTTCTGGCGCGATTGCGCGGCTTTGAGATTATCACGGATGACTTTACACATTTCTTCAGCTTCTGTGATTAAGTCATTGCCAAGAAGTTGGCGTTCACCAGTCTCTGACCAATTGAGAGGAGTACGGCACTTTCTGCCATAGAGAATCTCGAATGGGGCCTTGCCCAAACTTGCTTGGAAGCTGTTGTTGTAGGAGAATTCAGCATATGGAAGACAATCTTCCCATTTCATGCCAAAGGAAATGACACAAGCCCTGAGCATATCTTCAAGAATTTGATTGACTCGCTCGACTTGGCCACTAGTTTGAGGATGGAAAGTTGTGCTGAAGCGAATGTTGGTGCCCATGGCCTTCTGGAAGGAGTCCCAGAACTTAGAGGTGAAGATGCTTCCACGATCTGAAGAAATCAATTGTGGAATGCCATGCAATGAGACAATCCTAGAGGTGTATAGCTCTGCCAACTGAGCTGCTGTGATAGATTCTTTGATTGGAAGGAAATGAGCCACTTTAGAAAGCTTGTCGATGACAACGAAGATAGCATCATTTGCACGCTTGGACTTTGGAAAACCAGTCACGAAGTCCATTTCGATATGATCAAACTTCCATTCTGGGATAGCAAGAGGTTGGAGGAGACCAGCTGGTCGTTGGTGTTCTGCTTTCACTCTTCGACAGACATCACATTCATTCATGAACTGAGCAATTTCTCGCTTCATTCGAGTCCACCAATACGACTGCTTGAGGTCATGGTACATCTTCGTACTTCCAGGATGAATGTGAAGAAGAGAATAGTGCGCCTCGTTCATAATGACTTTCCTTAGATCACCCTTAGGAACCACAATCCGGTCCTCGAAGAATAAAGTGTCTCTGTCATCAATGCGATAGCACTTGTATTTGGAAAGACCCTTGTCGATACCACGTTTCACCTTCTTCACCATGGCATCAAGAAGTTGTGCCTCACGAATCTGATCTTCTAAAGTAGGAGAGACTATGAGGTTGGCAAGAAAGGCTTCAGGAACAACTTGGAGATTCAGCTTGCGGAAAGCTTCACAAAGATCCGGTTGGAATGGCTTGAGGATTAAGCTGTTGCAATAAGCCTTCCTGCTTAAAGCATCTGCAATGACATTGGCCTTGCCTGGAGTATATTCAATACTCGGATTGTACTCTTGAATCATTTCGACCCATCGAGTCTGCCTGAGGTTGAGGTTGGGCTGAGTGAAGATATACTTGAGACTCTTATGATCGGTGAAAATGTCCACTTGTCTTCCCAACAAGAGATGTCTCCACGTTATTAATGCATGGACAACTGCCACCAACTCAAGATCGTGAGTGGGGTAGTTCTTCTCATTGGGCTTCAACTGACGAGAGGTATAGGCCACAACTTTCTTCTCTTGCATTAACACAGCACCGAGACCTTGGAGAGAAGCATCACAGAAAACTTCAAATGGCTTGGATTCATCAGGAGGAGTCAAGACAGGCGCTGTGACTAGTTTCTCTTTGAGAGTGTTGAAAGCAACGTCACACTCAGGAGACCAGACATACTTCACTTGCTTCTGGAGGAGGTTGGAAAGAGGCTTTGCAATCTTAGAGAAATTCTCAACGAATCTTCGGCAATAGCTTGCAAGACCAAGAAAACTGCGGAGCTGCTTGACATTCTGAGGAGGTTCCCAATTCACAATTGCGGACACCTTCTCGGGGTTAACAGCGATGCCCTTGGCAGAGATGATGTGACCAAGGTAAAGAACTTCATCGAGCCAAAACTCACATTTAGAGAACTTCGCATAGAATCGATACTTTCTGAGCTTGTCGAGCACCAATCGCAAATGTTTGGCATGGTCCTTCTTATTCTTGGAGAAGACCAATATATCATCGAGATACACCAGGACGAATTCATTGGTATAGGGGTTGAAGATGAAATTCATCATCCGAGAGAAAGTTGGAGGAGCATTGACAAGGCCAAAAGACACGACAGTATATTCATAAGAACCAAAACTTGTTCTGAATGTTGTCTTGGGAATATCTTCTTCACGAATGCGAATCTGATGATAACCCATACGGAGGTCAAGCTTGGAAAATACTTTAGCACCTTTGAGTTGCTCGAATAGCTCATTGATGTTGGGAAGTGGATACTTGTTCTTGATAGTCTTCTTGTTCAATGGACAGTAGTCGACACAAAGTCGGTCCATGCCATCCTTCTTCTTTACAAAAAGAACACCACAACCCCATGGAGATGAACTCGGTCTGATCAAAGCCAGACGCTCTTGTTCATTGAGTTGTTTCTTCAATTCCTTCAGCTCCTTGGGTCCAAGCTTGTATGGACGCTTGCAAACGAGTTCCGTGCCAGGCTCTAGATCGATAACGAACTCAACTGGCCGGTGAGGAGGCATACCCGGAAGCTCTTCTGGAAAGACATCTTGGTACTCACAAACGACTGGAATTTGAGAGATGGCATTCAATTCGCCCTTCTCATTGAGAGAAAATAACCGAATGGTTTCATCACGAGCGGCATAAATGATGACATCCTCAGAAGAATGTGTCAATTGCATTTCCCTGGCAGCACAATCAAGTTGAGCCTTGTGCTTAGAAAGCCAGTCCATCCCGAGAATTAGATCAATATCCGAGTCACCAAGAACCATTGGAGAAGACAGAAATTTATAATTGCCCATCTTGATAGAAACATCGGGAGCCATCATTTTGGTATTCATGAATAATCCCGGAGAGGAAACCGCTATCGGCTTAGGCAAATCAACAGTATGCAAATTGTTCATGGATGCAAAAGGTCTTGATATGAAAGAAATAGATGCACCAGTATCAAACAAGACTTTTGCAGGAATATCATTAACAGGAAGATTACCCATTATCACATCAGTAGATTCCTCCGCTTGAGCTGCATTCATCATGTTCACCTTTGCAGACTTTGGATTATGCTTGACCACTGCATTGCTGGAAGATCTGACAGGAGGAGTAGGCGGAATACGCCTTTGGTTGAAGCACTTGTTAGCATAGTGACCTTTCTGCTGACACTTGTTGCAAGTCACCTCTGAGAGTGGACGATGATAAGGAGCATTGGGCTTTGGAGCTTGATTCTGAGACTTGTTCTGATAGCCAGAGTTGGAAGAACCATGGCCACCTTTGTTCTTCTGCTGGTAAGGCTGGCGAAACGGAGGAGGAGGAGGCAACCAGAACTTCTGTTGCTTAGCAGCCACAAGTGAGGAAGAAGAAGACTGAACTGTGTCCCTGACTCTCTTCTTAGAAGCCTCACACTTGAGCTGAGCAGCCTCTTGCTTCAGTGCCATATTGTAGAATTGATCAAACTGAGTAGGCTCAACAAGAACGAGAGCTAACTGCAGATCCTCTCTAAGGCCACCTCTGAAGTCATAGATCATGCTCTTTTCATCAGGAACGTCTTGTTTAGCGAAGCGAGCAAGTTTCTGAAACTGGATGTTGAATTGATACACAGACATGTTGCCTTGCTTGAGATTGCGGAACTCCTCACGCTTGCTCTCAACAACACTTTGTGGAATGTGGTGCGCTTAAGTCCCGACAGAAGTCAGTCCAAGTGATCACACGACCTCCTCTGGAATCTTTGTATTGCTGAAACCAATCAGCAGCTTGGTCCTTGAGCTAAAAAGAAGCGAACTTGACATAGTCCTCAGGCCTGACATTGCTACATTCAAAATGCTTGTTGATGTCCACGAGCCAATCATCGGCATCCGTGGCCTCGGCACAGTAGCTGAAAGACTTGGGCTGATTTGCGAGAAACTGGTTGAGGGTAGCGAAGTGAGGCTGATTGTTGCCTTGGCCTTGATTTCCTTGATTGCCTTGCCCTTGGGTGCGTTCTTGCAAGAGTTGCAGAATCATCTGAGCATTGGCGTTGGTGGCTGCCATGATAGCTTGCCATGCCTCCGGAGGCGGAGGTGGTGGCGGAGGGTTCGCTTGACTCCCTTCATTGCGATCTGGATTCTGACGCGTTGGCGGAGCCATCCTGAAGAGGGTGACATCCGTTAGCATCTTGATAGACAAATAGATAAGTAGAATCAACGGATAGAAATTGCAACATATAGTCTTCACAATAAACATTCGAACAAAGATGAACGAATGAATTCCATAGTAAATCATCACACTTCCGTTAAGTTGAGAAGCCACTTGAAAAAGATATGGAAACAACATATGACTTCGAAGCAACTCGAATACCACAAATGAAAACAAAACAAAGTATTGGCTTGCAGAATGAGCCGGAACAAACATATGATAGAGATTTCGTCCGAAGTTTCGTGGTGGGGCCCACACGGGCTCAATCGTACAGCACCATCATGTACAAGGCAGTGCACATGACATACGAAGCGTCCCCGAGTCGGCATAGCCAAGGACTCTTTAAGACACTACGAGACCACTGTAAAACCAACCGTGTACAGGCGGACCACTAGACGTCGAACCCCAATCTCATATCATGCGTCTGTCGGAAAGATATCCTAAGAGCTACTTGAATTCCCACTTATAAACTCCCGAAACTTTCTGGTTATGCAATCTGGTGTTGGGGATACAGGGGACACAAAATATATCACCCAAACTAACAATCCCTAGATCTAGTTGTATCCATCCGTCAACACATAACCAAGAAACCTTCGGAAATCGTGTACCTCAACCTTTAAAAAGCATCAGTTATACGAGTTATGGCAATACTCCCGAACTCCCGCCCCAGTACTGGGTGGCGTCGAGGTGATCTCACCAACAACTGCATAAAAGAGATTTCGATGTCGGCGAAACTCAGGTATTCCAGAACTGCAACGATAAAATTGTGACGACAACACCTCGGAGCTCAACTCCCTGGGACACTGCCACAACCCCTAAATGTCAGGAGGCACCAAGAACAATGTTCTCGTCACAAAACCATCGGAACGATTCCAAGATACCCGCGTGATCCTAAAAAAAAATTTAGTGAAATTTGAGGAGAGAAGAGTCAAAACTTCTACGTCAGGAGGCCTCACCAGAGCGACGAAGGGACTGAGGAGTAAAAAGAATCCTACTCTCCGATATATATAATCCTAAGACTCAAAACATTTTTGTTCTAGACTCAACAACGCCAGCGATTCGATCAAGCAGGGGGCTCCTAAGTCGGGGATGGCTCTGATTACCAACTTGTAACGCCCACGATGCGGCTATATCTCCCACGTGTCGAGGCACGACTTAGAGGCATAACCGCATTGTGGTTTTGTCGCAAGAAGGATCATCTTCACACAATCCCATGTAATGAACAAGAATGGGATAAAGAGTTGGCATACAATCGCCACTTCACACAATACATAAATATAATTCATACATCATCCAAAATACACACATAGACCGACTACGGTCAAGATCCAAATGAAAATAAGATAACCCCAAATGCTAGATCCCCGATCGTCCCAACTGGGCTCCACTACTGATCATCAGGAAAAGACACATAGTAACGACCACGTTCCTCATCGAACTCCCACTTGAGGTCGATCCCATCATCTGCACTGGCATCGTCGGCACCTGCAACTGTTTTGGTAGAATCTGTGAGTCACGAGGACTCACCAATCTCACACCCGCGAGATCAAGACTATATAAGCTTATAGGAAAGGGTGGTGTAATGAGGTGGAGCTGCAGCAGGCACTAAGCATATATGGTGGCTAACAATACGCAACAGAGAGCGAGAAGAGAAGCAACGGAACGGTCGTCAACTAGTAATGACCAAGAAGTGATCCTGAACTCCTACTTACGTCATTCATAACTCAAACCGTGTTCACTTCCCGGACTCCGCCGAGAAGAGACCATCACAGCTACACACACAGTTGATGTATTTTAATTGGGTCAAGTGAAAAGTTCTCTACAACCGGACATTAACAAATTCCCATCTGCCTCATAACCGCGGGCACGGCTTTCGAAAGATAATACCCTGCAGGGGTGTCCCAACTTAGCCCATCATAAGCTCTCACGGTCAACGAAGGATAAACCTTCTCCCGGAAAGACCCGATCAGTCTCGGAATCCCGGTTTACAAGACATTTCGACAATGGTAAAACAAGACCAGCAAAGCCACCCGAATGTGCCGACAAATCCCGATAGGAGCTGCACATATCTCGTTCTCAGGGCACACCGGATGGGCAAGACGTCGGGTTGGCATAGACCCTGGTTGCCCAGGGGGCGCCGGACATCGCCCAGTTTGGGCCAGCACTCAAAGGAGCACTGGTCCGGGGGTTTAAAATAAAGATGACCCTCGGGCTCGCGAAAACCCGGGGGAAAAGGCTTAGGTGGCAAATGGTAAAACCAAGGTTGGGCCTTGCTGGAGGAGTTTTATTCAAGGCGAACTGTCAAGGGGGTCCCATAAATCACCCAACCGCGTAAGGAATGCAAACTCAAGGAACATAATACCGGTATGACAGAAAGTAGGGCGACAAGAGTGGAACAGAACACCAGGCATAAGGCCGAGCCTTCCACCCTTTACCAAATATATAGATGCATTAATATAATAAGAGATATTGTGATATCCCAACATATCCATGTTCCAACATGGAACAAACTTCAACTTCACCTGCAACTAGCAACGCTATAAGAAGGGCTGAGCAAAAGCGGTAACTTAGCCAAACAATGGTTTGCTAGGAAAGGATGGTTAGGCGCTGACATGGCAATATGGGAGGCATAATATAGCAAGTGGTAGGTAGCGCAGCATGGCAATAGAACGAACAACTAGCAAAGCAAAGATAGAAGTGATTTCGAGGGGTGGTCATCTTGCCTGCAAGGTTCTCAGAGTTGTCGAAAGCTTGATCCTCGTAAGCGTACTCAACAGGTTCCTCGTTCATGAACTCATCTCCCGGCTCTACCCAAGACAAGAACACAAGCAAAGGAACCACAATCAATCACGGGGAATGCACAAGCAACATGATGCAATACATGAATGATATGCAAGATATGATATGCGATGCGTATGCGTGCTCCGGAAGAAAAATGATGAACAAGGCAGTAACTTGGAAAACCAAGCATTCCACTGGAAAGATGAGATGATTTCGGTCGAAATCGATATAAAGATCACCGGAAACGGATGCACGGTTTGCAAATGGCAAGCAAAACAAGAATGACACGAATCTGCGATTAACAGCGTGATAGCACTTAAAATGCAACAAGTAACAATACTACAGCACTCCAACATAGCAAGAAAGCATATGACAGTAATCTACAGGAGATGCTTGACAAAAGATGAACACTGAGCTACGGCTAGATCACAACATAACAAGATCAAACAAGCATGGCAAAAGTGCAAAAGATAACAGGTTCACAGACTTGGTGAAATTACTGGACATGCCTGAAACAGCATCAGGTAGCAATGTTCAGAGCACGAAATCAACATGCTACAAGAACTTAACATGGCAAAACAAGGCATGGCAGTGTTCTACTAGATTCATATGACAAAAATCCCTTACTGACCATAAGCCAAAGAGGACCAGAAGATATGATGGCAACCATGTAAACATAGCAAGTTTCGTTGACAGGTTTCAGACTTAGCAGAAAACAGAGCATGGCAGAAACAATAATATGAAGGCATCTTGGTGAGCTTGATGCACTCACCACAAAGCAATTCATGACAAAACAAGCATACCTACTGCAAGATGGCATGTTTATGAAGCTATCCATGATAAGAACAAATACGTAGCATGAATGGAACAACTACAACAAGCTTGGCAAAATTGAATAACATGTAATCAATCTGCCAGAAATAATTTATAGCAAACATAGAGCAAGATTGAGTCATGCTATAGCACTCCATAATTGCAAACAAGGGCCGGAGTGGATCAATTACAACAATATCCAAAAAACATCCTTACTGAACATCTCCAAAATATGCATGGATCTCTCTGTAGCATCAAGTTTACATGGCAACAACATAACAGCAGACAAGGACTTAGAGAAATCACTGTCCCTGAAATCAGAAACATTACGGGGCCTAGTTTGCATGCTTGTTATAGTCACCACAGGGATCACAAAAATACATGTCATACACCACTGGAAAGATGGCATGGCATACAATAAAACACATGTAGTGCTCATGCCCATGAGATGCACAGATTAAATGATAAAAAAATAACAAATCCTAAAGTTCTGTTAAATAACAGCAGATAACAGCAAGTAGCACTCTTGCACCAGAGATTTGGGCATCAAGATGGCCTCTAATGAACATAGTGCAATTGAACAAAATGTAGAGCATCACGAGGCAAACTATTTGACATATTACACGAACAAAACGAAGCTATATGCAGAGAGTTATGATGCTATCAACATGTGCACATGCTGTAAAAATCAAAGACTTGGGAAAAATTCGGGGG
The DNA here is from genome assembly GCF_018294505.1 of Triticum aestivum. NCBI lineage: Eukaryota > Viridiplantae > Streptophyta > Magnoliopsida > Poales > Poaceae > Triticum > Triticum aestivum. Next base: position 133,379,105 of record NC_057805.1, on the reverse strand, counting down.
TCTCGGGGTCAACCTCAGGTTTGACCAGATCTGGATCGAGGAGCTCGGGCTCGCCGACGGGAAGAAGGGGAAGAGCCGGAGTCGGGGAGGAGGCGCCGGGGCACGGGGGCGGCGACCGCGGGCGAG
>NC_057805.1:133372108-133378575 GCF_018294505.1 Triticum aestivum | reverse complement strand
AGCGGACGCGCCACGTGGCAGCGCGCGAGTGGGCGGGTTTGTCCGGCGACGTACGGGCGTGTCCGGCGGCGCGGAGGGATAGGGTTAGGGTTTCATCTGCGATTGTATCTCGGGATGGATGCAAATATATAGCTAGAGGGAGCTAGAAGAGTCCAAATGAGGTGCCGTTTTCGCCCACACGATCGTGATCGAACGACCTACAACATGGAAGAGAGTTTGGTGGGTTTTGGGCTGTTTAGAGAGGGGGTTTTGCTGCAACACACAGAAGGCATCTGCGGTTACCCGGCTAACCGTTGGAGTACCAAACGACCTCCAAATGGAACGAAACTTGACCGGTGGTCTCCCAGTGGTATACTAGGGCCACTTGACAAGTCTCGGTCCATTCCGAGAATGTTTGACACCCGCTCACGAAAGAAAACAAGAGGGGTGCACCGGAGGAGGTGGGAGCGCCGGATTGCAAAACGGACAATGGGGAAAATGCTCGGATGCATGAGACGAACATGTATGCCAATGCAATGCACATGATGACATGATATGGAATGCATGACATGAACAAAATGCAAAACGAAAGACAAAACTCGACCACGAAGGGAATATCATAACACATAGCCGAAAATGGCAAGAGTTGGAGTTACAAATATGGAAAGTTACATCCGGGGTGTTACAATTATGTTTATCGCAATACGGTTATTCATTTAAGGAGAATAATGGTTACTCAGTTTATTTGAATAATACCTTCAATGGTCTTGCACCTAAAGTGAATGGTTTATTGAATCTCGATCATAGTGATACACATGTTCATGCCAAAAGATATAAGATAGTAATGATAGTACCACATACTTGTGGCACTGCCATTTGAGTCATATTGGTATAAAACGCATGAAGAAGCTCCATGGTGATGGATCTTTGGACTCACTCATTTTTGAAAAGATTGAGACATGCGAACCATGTCTATTGGTAGATATGCATGAAGAAACTCCATACAGATGGATCATTTGGACTCACTTGATTTTGAATCACTCGAGACATGCAAATCATACCACATGGGCAAGATGACTGAAAGGCCTCGTTTTCAGTAAGATGGAATAAGAAAGCAACTTGTTGGAAGTAATACATTTTGATTTGTGCAGTCCAATGAGTGCTGAGGCACGCAGTGGATATCGTATGTTCTTACTTCACAGATGATTTGAGTAGATGCTGAGTATATTTACTTGATGAAACACAAGTCTGAATTATTGAAAGGTTCAAGTAATTTCAGAGTGAAGTTGAAGATCGTCGTAACAAGAGGATAAAATGTCTATGATATGATCATAGAGATGAATATCTGAGTTACGAGTTTGGCACACAACTAATACATTGTGGAAATCATTTCACAACTAATACTGCCTGGAACACCATAGTGTGATGGTGTGTCCGAACATCATAACTGCACCCTATAGGATATGGTGCATACCATGATGTCTCTTATCGAATTACCACTATCGTTTATGGGTTAGGCATTAGAGACAACCGCATTCACTTTAAATAGGGCACCACGCAATTCCGTTGAGACGACACCGTATGAACTATGGTTTAGAGAAACCTAAGTTGTCATTTCTTAAAAGTTTGGGGCTGCAACGCTTATGTGAAAAAGTTTCAGGCTGATAAGCTCAAACCCAAAGTGGATAAATGCATCTTCATAGAATACCCAAAACAGTTGGGTATACCTCCTATTTCAGATCCGGAAGCAAAAGTGATTGTTTCTAAAAACAGGTCCTTTCTCGAGGAAAAGTTTCTCTCGAAAGAATTGAGTGGGAGGATGGTGGAGACTTGATGAGGTTATTGAACCGTCACTTCAACTAGTGTGTAGCAGGGCACAGGAAGTTGTTCCTGTGGCACCTACACCAATTGAAGTGGAAGCTTATGATAGTGATCATGAAACTTCGGATCAAGTCACTACCAAACCTCGTAGGTCGAAAAGGATGCATACTACTTCAGAGTGGTACGTAATCCTGTCTTGGAAGTCATGTTGCTAGACAACAATGAACCTACGAGCTATGGAGAAGCGATGGTGGGCCCGGATTCCGACGAATGGATCAAGGCCATAAAATCCGAGAGAGGATCCATGTATAAAAGCAAAGTATAGACTTTGGAAGAACTACTTGATGGTCGTAAGGCTGTTGGGTGCAGATGGATTTTAAAAGGAAGACGGACAATGATGGTAAGTGTCACCATTAAGAAAGCTCGACTTGTCGTTAAGATGTTTTCCGACAAGTTCAAGGAGTTGACTACGATGAGACTTTCTCACTCGTAGCGATGCTAAGAGTCTGTTGGAATTATATTAGCAGTTACTGCATTATTTATGAAATCTTGCAGATGGGATGTCAAAACATTGTTTCCTCGACAATTTTCTTGAGGAAAGGTTGTATGTGATACAACCAGAAGTTTTTGTCAATCCTGAAAGATGCTAATAAGTATGCAAAGCTCCTGCAATCCTTCTAAGGACTAGAGTAAGCATCTCGGAGTTGGAATGTACGCTTTGATGAGATGATCAAAGATTTTGGGTTTATACATAGTTTATGAGAAACTTGTATTTCCAAAGAAGTGAGTGGGAGCTCTATAGAATTTCTGATGAGTATATGTTGTTGACATATTGTTGATCAGAAATGATGTAGAATTTCTGAAAAGCATACAGGGTTATTTGAAAAGTGTTTTTCAACGGAAAACCTGGATTAAGCTACTTGAACATTGAGCATCAAGATCTATAAGGATAGATCAAAAACGCTTAATAGTACTTTCAAATGGATACATACCGTGACAAGATTTTGAAGGAGTTCAAAATAGATCAGCAAAGAAGGAGTTCTTGGCTGTGTTACAAGGTGTGAGTATTGAGTAAGACTCAAGACCTGACCACGGCAGAACAGAGAGAAAGGACGAAGGTCGTCCCCTATGCTTTAGACGTAGGCTCTACAATATGCTATGCTGTGTACCGCACCTGAAGTGTGCCTTGCCATGAGTTAGTCAAGGGGTACAATAGTGATCCAGGAATGGATCACATGGCAGCGGTCGAACTTATCCATAGTAACTAGTGGACTAAGGAATTTTCTCGATTATGGAGGTGGTAAAAGAGTTCGTCGTAAAGGGTTATGTCGATGCAAACTTTGACACTAATCCGGATGACTCTGAGTAGTAAACCGGATTCCTATAGTAGAGCAGTTATTTGGAATAGCTCCAAGTAGCGCGTGGTAGCTGCATCTACAAGATGACATAGACATTTGTAAAGCACACACGGATCTGAATGTTGCAGACCCGTTGACTAATAACCTCTCTCACAAGCGAGATATGAACAAACCCCATGGGTGTTGGATTCATTAAAATCACATAGTGATGTGAACTAGATTATTGACTCTAGTGCAAGTGGGAGACTGTTGGAAATATGCCATAGAGGCAATAATAAAATGGTTATTATTGTATTTCCTTGTTCATGATAATTGTCTATTGTTCATGCTATAATTGTATTAACTGGAAACCGTAATACATGTGTGAATAAATAGACCACAACATGTCCCTAGTAAGCCTCTAGTTGACTAGCTCGTTGATCAATAGATGGTTATGGTTTCCTGGCAATGGACATTGGATGTCATTGATAACGGGATCACATCATTAGGAGAATGATGTGATGGACAAGACCCAAACCTAAGCATAGCACAAGATCGTGTAGTTCATCTGCTAGAGCTTTTCTAATGTCAAGTATCATTTCCTTAAACCATGAGATTGTGCAACTCCCGGATACCGTAGGAATGCTTTGGGTGTACAAACGTCACAACGTAACTGGGTGACTATAAAGGTGCACTACAGGTATCACTGAAAGTGTCTGTTGGGTTGGCACGAATCGAGACTGGGATTTGTCACTCCGTATGACGGAGAGGTACCTCTGGGCCCACTCGGTAATGCATCATCATAATGAGCTCAATGTGACTAAGTAGTTAGTCACGGGATCATGCATTACGGAATGAGTAAAGTGACTTGCCGGTAACGAGATTGAACGAGGTATTGGGATACCGGCGATCGAATCTCGGGCAAGTAACATACCGATTGACAAAGGGAATTGTATACGGGATTGATTGAATCCCCGACATCGTGGTTCATCCGATGAGATCATCGTGGAACATGTGGGAGCCAACATGGGTATCCAGATCCCGCTGTTGGTTATTGGCCGGAGAACGTCTCGGTCATGTCTGCATGGTTCCCGAACCCGTAGTGTAACGCCCACAATGCGGCTATATCTCCCACGTGTCGAGGCACGACTTAGAGGCATAACCGCATTGTGGTTTTGTCGCAAGAAGGGTCATCTTCACCCAATCCCATGTAATGAACAAGAATGGGATAAAGAGTTGGCTTACAATCGCCACTTCACACAATACATAAATATAATTCATACATCATCCAAAATACACACATAGACCGACTACGGTCAAGATCCAAATGAAAATAAGATAAGCCCAAATGCTAGATCCCCGATCGTCCCAACTGGGCTCCGCTACTGACCATCAGGAAAAGACACATAGTAACGACCACGTTCCTCATCGAACTCCGACTTGAGATCGATCCCATCATCTGTACTGGCATCGTCGGCACCTGCAACTGTTTTGGTAGAATCTGTGAGTCACGAGGACTCAGCAATCTCACACCCACGAGATCAAGACTATTTAAGCTTATAGGAAAGGATGGTGTAATGAGGTGGAGCTGCAGTAGGCAATAAGCATATATGGTGGCTAACATACGCAAAAGAGAGCGAGAAGAGAAGCAACAGAACGGTCGTCATCTAGTAGTGACCAAGAAGTGATCCTGAACTCCTACTTACGTCATTCATAACTCAAACCGTGTTCACTTCCCGGACTCCGCCGAGAAGAGACCATCACGGCTACACACGCAGTTGATGTATTTTAACTGGGTCAAGTGACAAGTTCTCTACAACCGGACATTAACAAATTGCCATCTGCCTCATAACCGCGGGCACGGCTTTCGAAAGATAATACCCTGCAGAGGTGTCCCAACTTAGCCCATCATAAGCTCTCACGGTCAACGAAGGATAAACCTTCTCCCGGAAAGACCCGATCAGTCTCGGAATCCCGGTTTACAAGACATTTCGACAATGGTAAAACAAGACCAGCAAAGCCGCCCGAATGTGCCGACAAATCCCGATAGGAGCTGCACATATCTCGTTCTCAGGGCACACCGGATAAGCGAAGCGTACAGGTACCAACATAACCCAAGTTGCCAAGGGATGGTCCCGCACGGTGCTCTAGTTTGGACCAGCACTCAGAGGAAGACTGGCCCAGGGGTTAAAATAAGATGACCCTCGGGCTCGCGAAAACCCGGGGGAAAAAGGCTTAGGTCGCAAATGGTAAAACCAAGGTTGGGCCTTGCTGGAGGAGTTTTATTCAAGGCGAACTGTCAAGGGGGTCCCATAAATCACCCAACCGCGTAAGGAACGCAAATTCAAGGAACATAATACCGGTATGACAGAAACTAGGGCGGCAAGAGGTGAGCTTGATGCACTCACCACAAAGCAATGCATGACAAAACAAGCATACGTACAGCAAGATGGCATGTTTAGGAAGCTATCCATGGCAAGAGCAAGTACATAGCATGAATGAAACAACTACAACAAGCTTGGCAAAATTGAATAACACGTAAACAATCTGTCAGAAATATTTTATAGCAAAAGTAGAGTAAGATTGAGTCATACTATAGCACTCCATAATTGCAAACGAGGGCAGGAATGGATCAATTACAACAATAGCTACAAAACATCCTTAATGAACATCTCCAAAATATGCATGGATCTCTCTGTAGCATCAAGTTTACATGGCAACAACATAACAGCAGACAAGGACTTCGAGAAATTACTAAGTCCCTGAAATCAGAAACATTACGGAGCCTAGTTTGCATGCTTGTGCTAGCCACCACAGAGATCACAAAAATACATGGAATACACCACTGGAAAGATGGCATGTCATACAACAAAACACATGTAGAGCTCATGCCCATAAGATGCACAGATTAAATGATACAAAAATAACAAATCCTCAAGTTCTGCTAAGTAACAGCAGACAACAGCAACTAGCACTCTTGCGCCAGAGATTTGGGCATCAAGATGGCCTCTAATGAACATGGTGTAATTGAACAAAATGTAGAGCATCACGAGGTAAATAATTTGACATATTACACGCACGAAATGGAGCTATATGTAGAGAGTTATGATGCAATGAACAGGGGCATGTGATGTAAAATAATATGACTTAGCAGATTTCGGGACAGGGAGATAAAAAATCAACCTAGGGTTCTGCCGATCCAGATCTGGCCGGGGCCGAGCTTCGAGCTCGCCGGCAGTGGGTGGCGACGCCGAAGGAGAGGAGGGAGAGGCCGGAGGGAGGCGGCGCTCGGGCCCGCGGGCGGCGGAGGAGGGAGGCGCCAGCGACGGG
>NC_057805.1:133330845-133371652 GCF_018294505.1 Triticum aestivum | reverse complement strand
ACGGGCTCGCGGGCCGGCGTCGGCGGCGAACAGTGGCGCGCCACGTGGCGGGCGCGGAGAGGCTACGGGCGGTGGCGTGTTTGTCCGGTGGGGTACGGACGTGTCCGACGGCGGCGGGGAAAAATGCTAGGGTTTCATCTGCGGATTATTTCGGGAGGGGAGGCATATATATAGGTAGAGGGAGCTAGGAGAGTCCAAACGGAGTGCTGTTTTCGCCCACACGATCGTGATCGAACGACCTAGAGCATGGAAGTGAGTTAGAGGGGTTTTGGGCTGGTTTTGAGGGGTTTTTTGCTGCAACACACAGACGGACATTGCGGTTACCCGGTTAACCGTTGGAGTACCAAACGACCTCCAGATGGAACGAAACTTGACCGGTGGTCTCCCGGTGGTATACCAAGGCCACTTGATAAGCCTCGGTCCATTCCGAGAACGTTTGACACCCGCTCACGACAGAAAACAAGAGGGGTGCACCGGAGGAGGTGGGAGCGCTGGATTGCAAAACGGACAACGGGGAAAATGCTCGGATGCCTGAGACGAACACGTATGCAAATGCAATGCACATGATGACATGATATGAGATGCATGACATGACCAAAATGCAAAACGAAAAACAAAACCCGACCACGAAGGGAATATCATAACACATAGCCGAAAATGGCAAGAGTTGGAGTTACAAATATGGAAAGTTACATCCGGGGTGTTACACGTAGGGTCTACACACTTAAGGTTCGATGACGCTAGGGTTATAGGGAATAGATATACGTGGTTACCGAATGTTGTTCGGAGTCCCGGATGAGATCCCGGACGTCACGAGGAGTTCCGGAATGGTCCGGAGGTAAAGAATAATATATAGGAAGTGAGGTTTTGGCCACCGGAAGAGTTTCGGGCGTCACCGGTAATGTACCGGGACCACCGGAGGGTTCCGGGGGTCCACCGAGAGGGGCCACCAACCCCGGAGGCTTGCGTGGGCCAAGTGTGGGAAGGGACCAGCCCCTAGGTGGGCTGGTGCACCTCCCACAAGAGGCCCAAGGCGCATGGAAAGGGGGGAAGGGGAAAACCCTAGGCTCAGATGGGCCTAAGGCCCACCTAGGGTGCGCCCCCCCTCTCTCCCCCTCTTGGCCGCCCCCTCCATCCAATCTAGGGCTGGCCGCCACCCCTAGGGGGGAACCCTAGATGGGGGCGCAGCCCCTCCCCTTCCCCTATATATAGTGCGGGTTTTGGGGCTGCCATAGACACGAGTCTCCCTCTCTCTTGGCACAGCCCTTCCCCTCTCCCTCCTCGTCTCTCGCAGTGCTTGGCGAAGCCCTGCTGGAGTGCCACGCTCCTCCATCACCACCATGCCGTTGTGCTGCTGCTGGACGGAGTCTTCCCCAACCTCTCCCTCTCTCCTTGCTGGATCAAGGCACGGGAGACGTCACCGGGCTGCATGTGTGTTGAACGCGGAGGCACCGTTGTTCGGTGCTTAGATCGGATTCGTCCGTGATCTGAATCGCTTCGTGTACGACTCCACCAACCGCGTTCTTGCAACGCTTCCGCATCGCGATCTTCAAGGGTATGAAGATGCACTCCCCTGTCTCTCGTTGCTAGTTAATCCATAGATTGATCTTGGTGATGCGTAGAATTTTTTTTATTTCTGCTACGTTCCCCAACAAGAAACATGTTGTCAATACTTAATGACATTTTCACTATTGTCCTATGATCAATAATTTGACCATTTTGGTAACTTTACTCACAACTTACTTCGAGTATGATCATATCTGGTTATTTACATACCATGAAATTAACACAAGTGTGATTGAAGTCATGTATTTCATTCGTCAGTATTTCAAGATACCGATTGTTGCTAAGAGCTTTTTTCATGCAACTTTGACAAGAAACTCTTCCTAACGTTTTTCATACTAAACTACTTTTAATATTTTGTCATTATGTATTTTGGTTAAGGCTGATTAGACACTACTATCTCCATAGATTGTTATGCCTAATACCAGGACTATATATTGGTTAAGTACTTTATTGAAAAACTAGTTTTAATAAAGTCTTAGTTAGTATCAAGAAATTTGTATTAATTCCAATTAACAATGTGTCAAGTACACATATTGTTTAAAAATATTATTATGCTGCCACATACTTTCTTGTATATATAAGCATCTTTGCTTTCCTCGATGAGATCAAATTATTTGACCATTTCATCGGAATAATGATTTTAACTTTATTATGCTTGTTTCAATCTATTATAGGATCTCTTGAAGTTTGCTCACTTACTAGCATCCCATCGATCGACAAAATTACCTTGAACCGTATCAAATATACAACCTTAGTTCTATTTTCATATCATGAGAATCATTTTGACATCCATCTATTATATCTCATAATTAAAATATTTAGTAATTACCAGTTTAACCCGAACTGATTTTAAGTATTGCTAGGATGAGGCAATCTCATTGTAGTTAACTCCTTTAACCAAACGAGGTCTTCCGATAGATGTTAGAAGTTGCCCTCTCCTATCAAAAGTTGCTGATCTTATAGATCCAATCAACAACTGCTGGGATGAAGATTTAGTAAGACAAACATTGTGGCCAATTGATGCTTAGAGGGTGCTTGCGATTCCCCTCCCCACGTATAACATGTTAGATTTCGTTGCTTGGAGTTTTACAAAGAATGGAATGTTCACGGTTCGTTCTGCTTATCTTGAGAAATGGAACAAGCAACACGTGAGGAAATTGCAACACACAAATAGCATGGGAGGAATAAATGTCAATGCTATTTGGGGTAAGATTTGGAAATTATCTTGTCCAACAAAGATGCAGATTTTTATTTGACGGACCTTACACGGAACACTCCTGTGTCGTGTGACACTTGCAAATAGACATATGAAAGTTTCGCCCATCTGCCCATCATGTTCAAATGGGCCTGAAGACACAAAACACTTGTGATTTATGTGTCAAAAGGCAAAAAAGGTTTGGGAGAAGCTAGGATTGCATGAAGCCATTAAAAAGCATGTGCGATCGATCGTGCGGGAGAAGCAGTACTCGAGTTTATACTTTTTATGTCAGAACATGAGCTATCTAAAGTGGGCATACAGAATGTTCGCGAACTGATCGCTATAACAGCCTGGTATTTATGATGGGAAAGACGTTCGCTAGTCCATCAAGGGAAATCCCAAGATACATACCAAATTTCGATGGGAGCCCGTGCTATAACGACAAACTATGTTAATGTCCAATCCTCGAGGGCAACAAATAGAATAGAGGGATGGATGAGACCTCCTCTAGGTTTTGTGAAATTAAATGTCGATGCTTCTTTCGACCAAGACATGCTTAGAAGCACAACAGGAGCTGTACTTAGAGATGACAAAGGAAGATTCATCGTTTGAGAGAATTGGAGGATGAATTGGTGTGCAGATGTTTTAACAACAGAAGCCATGGCACTACGATTTGGCATATTACTTGCACAACAGGCGGGAGGCAACCATCTTGTTGTTAACTCCGACAATATGGAAGTAATTGACATAAGGAAGAATGGAGGACATTCAGCGGGAGCGACGGCTGATATGTTTGATGATTGTTATTTTATGGCTTGTGGTTTCTCGTCAATTAGATTTGAACATTGTAATAAAGAGGCAAATTAAGCTCATGAAATTGCTAGATTAGCTAAATTTTCTGAGACAAGGGATTGGTTCGAGGAACCTATGAATGATATTGTAATTTTTTTATAGATGATGTAACCATTACTTTTAATAAATAAAGAGGATGTTTTACTAAAAAAAGGTATTCCGGTAGATGTAATTTTCTACTCAAACACGCCCCATTTCTACCTGTCCTCGCACGCGTCGTCCTCCCCGGCCTCCACTGCATTCCCTCCCTTCCCGTCCGCTCCTCCCTCCTCCTCGCCCGACCCCTTCTACAACCCCTGGTTAAAGCCCTACGTACTGCCATTCTGCCAACCCCGTTGCCATGGCACCGCAGCCGCCTCTCTTCCCTCCCGCTGCCTTCGACCGCGGCGGCGGCGGCCTCCCTTCATGGGACCCCAGCCGCACCTCCAACCCTTCCTTCGACCAGGGCTTCCTCAAGGCGGCCTTCGACGGCGAGCTCCACCTCGTCAAGAGTAAGGACTACCTCCCTCTGTCCGCGTCCGCGATTACTTTCTTCATTTTCCGGTTCCCGTCTGTTTCCGTGCTGATTTTGGCGCCGATTCGTTTTGCATTTCAGAGGCGGCGAGGGTGGTGGGAAGGGGGGCGGAAGGCAGTCGCCTCGCTGAGAAGATGGGCGCGGTCAGGGACGGCTACGGCATGGGCTTGTTGCACACCGCGGCCCTAGGCGGGAGCCTGTCCGTGTGCCGCTACCTGGTCGAGGACATCCGGCTGGATGTCGATGACGTAGGCCCGATGGGTGCGTCGCCTTCCTTCAAGCCCTCTCCTTTCCTTTCCGTAATAAGTACAGGAGCTCTCATTCACGCACTGAATCATCCCTGGTTTTGTTGATTTGGTGCAGTGGCTCTCGTTCATTCAATCCAGGCAGTTGTTCGTTTGGATGGGCTGAATTTGTGCTAAGCTTCTCTGCTCTGTTGTCCCTGACAGGCGAAACGCCTTTGACTGTTGCGATTGGCCGTCAGAATGTGGATTTGGTGCGCTACTTTCTTGATCAAGGTGCTGCTACAATGAAGCTCAACGACAGTGGGAGTACTCCCCTCCACCTTGCTGCTGCAGCAGGTAGTATCGATCTCTACGCATAAGTATCTATTGCATACACTCATCATTCATAAATTGTTCTTCATCTCCCTGTGTACTACTGCGTGAGGAGCGAGGACCTATATATCCGTGAGACACGGAGTAAAGATTTCTGACCAAATATTCTTTATAGTGGCAAATATCCGAGGAAAGTGAGTATGGTGCTGGCTGTATGCGAAAGTTCTTCCTTTCCCCCCCATAGACGTCATATCATGGAGAAAATATAACTAGCAGGCCATCTGTTTTTTTCATGACATTGTTAATTTATTTTAGCCAAGTCCAATTTTTTTGAAATGCCCTTTTGTCCACATCATGCATACTCACTCAATCAATTCGCAAGACATATTGACTCTGTATTTCAGTATGTCCTTTAATTTAGACTTGTTTCTTATGAAGTTTCTTAGCACATTGTTAGATAGGATGGCCTGAATACAAGGACTTACAACAAAAATCTACAGTTGACTAAAACATATCCTGTATTATTTTTATCCAGGAAGCTGTGAAATAGTTGAGCTCTTACTCTCCAGTGGAGCTTATGTTGATGCACTACATCTTGGTGGGACGGCACTGCATTCTGCTGCCCGTGATGGGCGGGATGATATTGTGAAAGTTTTGCTAGACCACCATGCAGACGTAAGTGTCACTCCCATCTTTTCTTTTTCTGAACCTTCATGCTATTTGGAATGGTAAGATCGACAATATAGTCTTTTTATATACTTATTTCAGTGTTTCCCTATCCATCAACTTTATCCTATTTGAGTTTTTTTTCATGTGGCTGGCTTTGTCATGTTGCACTTGTTGTTTTTATTCCTTCTAGCTATAAGCTATAATCAGGTGGAGTCTGGCTCTTCACCTGCTCCAGTTTTCAAACCATATTCTCATTCATTTTCTCTCATCTACTAATCAACCCTTAGTATCCTTTTGAGCGCCGAGCCACCAATTTTCCCTGCTTCACTGCACACATTCCACCAGTGACCAGGTGGAGTGTAGAAGCCTTTTTTTTAGGTTGGTGGATTCTAGAGACTTGGCTGTACAACATGCTTCTTTTTCCTAGCATATGCATAACTGGAGACAGATTTTCAGCACCCGAGCTACATGTTCTTTTTTTTCGTCCAAAATTCAAAGAATAAAAATATTGCATGTATATACGCGTGAATCATGTACCCTCAAGTGCTAGTAATTTTGTTCTTGACTTGTACTACCTCTGTACCGAAATATAAGACGTTTTTGTAGGCTAAACTAGCCTAAAAACATCTTATATTTTGATACGGAGGGAGTAGTTTGCATGAAAACACAGGAATCAGGAGCTAAAAAGGCATTTTTTAGGTGCTTGTTTTTTTTCAACGCCAATAGAAAGACACAAACTTTTTCATAAAACATGAAATTTGAACATGATAAGGAGTCATCTACATGTGAGAATATTTTGAAGAACGAAAAAAATTATTTGAGAAGGCGGCAAATGCTTCCGAGCACCATTCGGCATTATCCATGCATAATCTCAGTTGCTACCATCGTTGCATGATATGTCTGACAACTTGAATTCAGCATGCTTACCAATGATTTAACATGGTATCACTCTAGTGTGTTCATCGCTAAGATCTTGCTTTGCAGCGTTCCTATATTTTTATTAGTGCTTGACGTTCAATGCACAATAACTGTTAAGATCTAGCTTTGCCTCTTGTATGTCCATGGATTTACTGTGCTGGAAACTCAGCCGTGCCCTTCTTTTTCTACTTCTCTTTCGTATGCATTTTTAGGAATGGTCACAGATGTCCCAGAAGGATCACGGATGATGAGGATTCACCAACTTCCATAGATAATATGAGAAGCTAATTCATTTACTTTTGCAATGTTTGTGTATGCTAATTTTGTTATTTCATCTTTTTGACATAAGTTTTTACTCACAGTAACATGGTTATATCTGCTATTTATTATATGCTAGTTCTAGTTATACGCAATTTCTAATTTCTTAGTCTCTCAACAGCATAAGATAGCTTTGGGTGGTACTGGTTATACAGCTCTTGCTATTGCTACTGTTGTGCACTCACTGAAATGTGTGAAGCTCCTGCTTGAGTTATGTTACTTCGTACATCAACTTACACATTATGTAATAATGAAAAAAGAGGATGCATTCTCAAAAGAAAAGAAGAGGATGTTACTCAACTAAATTCTTTGTTTTTCTTCAAATGATTATGACGCAATTTGTATGTGTGTTGTATGAAGCATATAACCCAGATTTTTATTGTTAGGCTGGTGCTGATGTGGATGGTAATTGTAAAGAGACACCATTGATCATTGCTGCCATTAGTGGCTCAACTGAAATCCTGAAGTGCTTAGTTCTGGCTGGTGCGGATGCTAATGTTCCTGACAGTGTAAGCTGTTGTACCTTGTTGTTACATGCATGCTTTTGTGTCTATACCTAATATAAGATATTCTAGTAAAAGTTCATTTTTGGTTTTCCATTTCAAACTGTTAACTTGAGACAAACATCTGGATGAATTTGCTTATTGGCAGGTCTATTTTGGGTGTCTAGATTTATCCTAATAGGAATAAAATACATGAAACATCAAAGCTACATTTGAAATTCAGTCCCCTGTTCTATTTTATTATTTGGAGAGGCACGTGATGGTTCTAGGCTATCTACTAGATTGGAAGAACATACCTTAGAGTTTCCACTTCGAACAAAATTTTCTACATGGAACTTGTAAAGAACTTCTTTGGGTTGTTGGGATAAAAAATATAACAGTTGTTCTTACCATTTTGGAGGAAAAATGAAGCAGAGGTTGCAAATACCAGGAAGAGTTACTACCTCTCTGTTTCATCCTAGAAGTTGTCAGGGTAGTATTAGATCACATATGTTAACAATATAGTTCTTGAGTTTTGGTTGCTGTCCTATCACATGTTTATGTGCTCATTGCTACAATATAAGATACACTACATGGCTTTTGTAGCACTTAATGTTATGCTGATCTCTAGAATTTATTTTATTTCATACCATGTGTATGTGCCCGATGGTTGCTCATATGTCTTGCATACTGCAAGTTTGTCGTTTTCCATTGCCAAATACTGAGTGAAGTTAATCCTGCTTGTTATCATGGCAGTTAGGACGAGCTCCTATTGAAATTGCTGCCCGCTCTGGTAGGCGTGAAGATGTTGAGATTCTATTTCCGGTCACTTCTCGTATTCCAAATGTACGTGACTGGAGTGTAGATGGGATCATTAGGCATGTAAAATCAGTGCGTCCAGTGAAGGTATAATTTGAGTACCATTATTATATTTATTTAAATGGTTTGTGTGCAACTGTGTATGTTGGCTGTTAGCTTTCAGACAGAGACCTTCCCAGTTTGGGGTTTCTTAAATTCATTGCTGTTACTTCAGAAATGTGCTTGAAATTCATTGCCCACTCTTTCTCTGTGACTATTTGAAATTTTGACTACAATTGGTGGCTAAGAATTGTATTGACCATGCATGTTAAGTGTGCGCCAGTCTTATTGGTGCATGCTTTTCTTAACTATGACCTATGAGCCGGTGAAATGAAAATATTGTGTTGCATACTAATCATTTGGGAGCAATACAGTTTTGTTGAAAGCAGTTTAAATATTTACCTTGATCTGTTCTGTTAAGCTTGTAAACCGTATAGTCTTTCTGACATGACTTTGACGGCACATTGCATGTTAGGTTTGTAATATGCAACGTGCATAGTGATTTACTGGTATCCCTGTGGTTATGTGTTTGACCTCTTCTGAATCTTGCAAGGACTAACCTAGCCAGGGTTAACACCCCGTGTTGATTTTAAATCAGTTTGGACAGAGATGAGCATTTAACAACTAAGGTAAAATAATGTCTAATAAATTGGCGAAGAAGAAATACTAGTTTTAAGTGATGAGATTATGATCTGTGGGGATTCTGCAGAGGTAGCCTATTCCAACTTGCTTGTGACTGAAGGCTTTGTTGTCCTTGGGGATGTAGAGGATGCAAGATTGGGTCATAAGCAATGCAGATAAGAGAACATTTGAAATGTGTGAATTTGAGATAAGTCAGACTAACTTCTATCAGTAATTTGGGTTGGATCACAGTAGAATCATGTAGAAGTTGAAACAAATCAAACAATTCTTCCAACTGGGGATACTAAGCTTTATTATTATTTTTATGGATAAACCGCGTGACAGGAGGTTTAATATTCATGACCACTTTATACATGGTAGATATTGAGATGAGATATTGCATTGATTCAGGGAGAAAGTAGTTATAACATGTGGGAAGGGATAAGGTGTGGTAATGAATCTTTTTATATCATTTGGTTGCTCTCAATGTTTCAGAAAGCCATGCTTACTAGTGCAAAATCTAAAGCGCATGAGGCGTTCAAGAACGGGAACTATTATCTTGCAGCAAGAATTTACAAAGAGGTATATTATTACGAATTTGCTAATTCTCAGTTGCCTGAAATTTTCGTAAATCTGAGCCACCTAAAATTGCTCCTTGGTTGGTCTGAACTGCACTTTTTATACTAGTTCTTGCATGTTTTACGGCATAGTGCAAATTTTGTACAAAGTGTGCAACTTCTGCAAACTAAAATTTCTGGTTTAGTTTTTATCCTGTATATATAATATTCTACTTGTTTTTCTCTATCAGAGTAAAACTTCTCCAGAAATTCTATATATTGTAAATATATTTTTTGTTTCAGTAATTGTTTATTTTTATCTTTTATAAAATATTGATTTTGTTTTTTCTATTCTAGTATTATGGGCTAATACACAAAAGTTGACGTTTTGAAAAATTTCGTTCATCTGATGGATATACAGCCCCATATTATTAATCTTGTTGTATAAGTTTATGGACTTGTTGACTGTTCAAAAAAGTTCAAGATCCTATAAGGCATTTTAGCCTTATTTGTTTGTTTCTTCTTGGAATGGCATGTTGGTATGGGGATTATGCTTTCTGCACATTTGCAGATATGCTAATGTTGCGAAGTTGATAGAGATTGCAGATATGCTAATGTCTCTGACCCGTTCCTATTAGAGCATCTACAGCCGGATTTGGCAGATCCGTCTCCCTATATGCCCGCGGGCGCATCTGTAGACGGCGCCGGGCGGCCCCTCATTTGGCCTGCCGGACAGCCAGACTCCTCGTATGTACGTCGATCATAGAGCACAAATTCATCACAATTCAACAATTTACCAAATGCGACAAAGCAAAATAAATCATAGTTCGATAGTCCGGACATGCCAAAATGTAATTGAAGTCCGAGCATGAGAGATCGCTCGCTGGCCGGATCACTCGCCGGACACCATCCATGCCTCCTCCTCCGTGGCCAACCTTGCCTCCTCCTCCGCGGCCAGCCTTGCCTCCTGCTCCGCAATCATCTTTGCTTCGTAGTCCTTACGTTCGTTGATCTCCTTCATTCCCACAAGTCACTTCTTTGCATGCTCATCCAAGGTACTTTCGTCCGTCAACATTATCGTGGCATCCTCCGCGTCTCGAGCAAGTTGCAACCTCTTATTCTCAAGCTCAATTTCTCCAAATGTCTGGGCCTTCTCCATCTTCCATTTGATCACCGCTTCGCTCTTCTCCAACTCGATCTTGTCCCTCAATTTGCAGCTTCTTGAACGCCCTCTCCTGGTCCCAATCCATCCTCTCTTTTTGTGCATCCAACATGAGCTTGTACCTCTCCTCTTTCTTGCTCTCCCTTACGGAAAAAATGCCCGTCCAAGTGGAGGACATTTTTATAGCCACAGCATCACGAGAGGCCCTCGCCTTCTCCTATTTGTTTCCCATCACTTGCCGGTTATCCTTTGGCACGGTGGCTCTTCCATTCTCCCCTACAATTTCTTCCTCTTCGTCGTCTAATGTCTAACCCAATTGATTGGTGGGAGCTTGAGCCATCATTCTTCCTCTTGCCGGCCTTGAGATCGGCCACAAATTGTGTCCACTTTGGTTTGCCATTCAATAGCACCCAACAATGGCTAAAACCGAATATCTTCTTCTCCGTCTCTTGATACATAATGGCCGCCACCATCATCTAGCAAACAATGCATGTATAACGATGAGAATGCAACAAAAAATACAAGCAATTCAAACTATGACAAAATGAAGTGATTATGCTTACGTGAGTGGACATACCCATCCCACTTTGAGGGCGGCCAAGCACTTGTGCATAGTAGCCGACGTATTTGTTCACTTCCCCTTTAATTATCCCCGATGGATGTTGGAGAGATGCCACATTGCGGTTGGTAGCGATAGGATGCGGCTCCACATAATGCTTGTGTTCATGATAGTGCTTGTGGATCTTCTCCCAATACCGATTGCCTTTTTGCTCCGTGCTATGTATGAGGTCCAATGTTGTGGCCAACCAAGATTTAACCAACAAGATGTCCTCAAAAGTTGTGAATGCCGGACCTCTTGCCTTGGGCATCTTTCCCTTTTTCTTGTTCGGATTGGGGTTTGATGTGCCGCCGACTTCAAACATAGGACAAGCTGGATCCCCCAACTCATACTGCATTTGGGTCGGATCATGATTACCATTGATCATGTCGACGTGATCAATTCCTACAATTATCATGATTTCAAATGAACTAAAGGTCTATGCAAAACATTGATCATCACATATGCAAAGTTGATCGGAAGAGGAGCAAAGTAAACGTACCGAGTCCTGCTATGTCATTCCGTCGAACAGGGCGTGGGCAGCCGATGCGCCACCGGTGTCGGGCCTGTACGCGACCAAACGAGCGGCGGCGAGTCATAGACGCCCCCTCGAGGTCCGCTTCCCTCTCCCGCTGCCTCCATCGCCGGTCCCTCTGGGCGATGTTCTCTGGCTTGCGGGACAAAGCCAAGGACGCGAGACCCACGGACGATGTAAACACAACCTCCATGACAGTGGTGGGGGACGGGCTGGACGACATCTAGGGCGGCGAGGATGGGGGAGCAAGGGTGGCCGACGACAAGGGATCGGACATGGGAATTTGTGGGAGGGAGGAGCGCGGTGGGTTTGGTGAATTTGGTGCAATTTGTGATGGAGCCGGGTTGTCTAGTCCGACATGGTGGTCGTGCCCGAACCTCCCCATGTCTGCCCCAGATTTAGGCTGGATATGAGGGGTGTCGGTCAGTCCGGGCGTTTGAGGCGCCAGTCTGAATCGCTTTTTTTTTTGACCGGTCAGTGATCGGGCCGTCCGCCTGGGCATTTGAGGGCTGTTTGAGGCGCCCGGCTGTAGATGCTCTTAAGCTGCTATATTTGTTGTTTCTTGCTGTGCATGCTTGTATCCATGAGGCAGTTGGATCAGTGCCAGAACGTGTCGTACCATCCATTTCATTGTTGTGCTTGTGGACATAGGCCATGAGCATCAGCAACAGCACATACATGTAGGGGCAGGATGTGACCAATACTAGCGGCTAGCTTGCAGCTTTCAGGGAGAAGTTGACACCTAGATTATATCCATGAATAATAGATTCGGAATTGGTTTAGAGATAAGTCCATGGAATTAGGAAGTGAATTCCAATGTGTAAGTAGTCAATTAGCCATCCTTGTCCAGGTGACCAGGTTAAATCCTTCTAGGTGAGTCCTGTCAATCTATAAGCCAGGTTCAGTCAGGAAGTCTAGGTAGTCCTTATAAATGGATGATGTGTAAGTGGTTCCTGTTAGGGAAATAGCAACTTGTACTTTTTGGTGGCCGTGGGCCGATATATATACATGTACAGCTATGGTAAATATGCAGGAAAACTCTTAAACAATGAGATATTACACGGAAAATATAAAACTCGACGCCACCCCCCCCCCCCCCCCGCGTCAGCCTCAGGGTGGATCAACAACACTTGAGTTTGGAGAGAGAGAAACCATGTTGCACTCTAGTCTGGGCCTTTGTAAAGAAATCCGTCAACTGTAATTGGGAAGACACATACTGAAGAGCAATAACCTGATCCTGCACACCAACACTCACAAAGAAGCATCAACACCAATGTGATTGGTGAGCTCATGCTTCATAGGGTCGCATACAATGTTGATAGACAAGAGTGGAGTAGGTGTGGTAACATAAACACCAAACTCGTGAAGTAACCATCGTGACCAAGTTACCCTTGCCGTCAAAAGAGCCATAGCTCACAACTCAGTCTCTGCACTCGAATGGGAAACTGCAGTTTATTTTTTCATCTTCCAGGCAATAAGAGAACCACCAAGAAAAACATAGTAAGCAGAAAGTGACGTTGATACGAGGGATCACCAGCCCATGTGGCATCCAAATAGGCCTGAAGTTGTAACGAACTGAAGCAGGGAAAGAGAAGACGGTGAGGGATCGTGCCATGAAGAGAACCCGAAGGAGGTGATATAGTGAATTGAAGTGGGAGCAGAAACAAACTGACTAAAAATATGGACAGGATAGGAGATATCCAGACGAGTGACAACTACATAGACAAGACTCCCAACAAAATGACGATAGGCGTCGGATCAGACATGGGGTCACCATTAGAAGCATGGAGGCGAACATTGAGCTCCATGGGAGTCTGAATAATGCGCTCATCAGTAAGAGCAGCACGAGCAAGAAGATCCTAGATATACTTTTCTTGGGAAATAAAGAAGCCATCAGAGGTAGAAGAAACCTCAATCCCAAGAAAGTAGCGAAGAGGTCCAAGATTAGACATAAGAAACTACTCACTAAGACGTGTTCTCAAAGGCAATGTACTTGGGGTTGTCACCAAAGATGATCATGCCATCAGCATATAGAAGAGTCTGACCACGAGTAGAAAGGCAGACAAACAACGTAGGATCCTGAGCACTCCCCGAAAAACCAGCGCAGTCACCATGGAGTTGAAGCGCTCAAACTTGGCATGGGGGGCTTGCTTAAGGCCATAGAGAGAGCGGCAAAGACGGCAAATCATATCAGGAGGACCAGAATACCCAAGTGGTGGTTGCATGCAAACCTCCTCACGCAGCTCACCATTAAGAAAAGCATTCTTACATCAAGCTGAGATACAAACCAATGGTGAAAAGATGCCACAACAAGAAGTGTGCGAACAACGGTCATATGGAAGGTTGTCAGAATCATGATTCTCTTAACTATCAGAATCGTAAAAACGTTGATTCTACTAACCAAAATCGTAGAATCAGAGTGGTTAGTTTTGATCTTAAAGTCGTAGAATCGTACAATAGGATCGTGATTCTAACAACCTTGGTCATATGGACCATAGGAGCAAAAGTCTCATCGTAATCACGACCATGCTCCTGCCGAAAGCCACAAGCCACAAGACGGGCTATGTAGCGCTCAAGAGAACCATCAGAGTGAGTCGTAACCTTGTAGACCCACTTACAAGTGATGGGATGAACACATGGAGGAAGAGAAACAAGATCCCACGTGTTTGAGCTCAAGAGCAGCAATCTCCTCTGCTTGCAATTGCCGTTCAGGATGAATAACATCATGATAAGAAGTCGGTTCAACAACAACAGCACTAGGAAAACCATAGCGGTCAATGGCGGGGCGAGGCCGATCACGAGGATCATAAGTCAGCTGAGAAGAAGTACATGGCACATCAGTAGACTCATCCACTACAGGTGGACGACGAGAGTATAATAGCGAGGAAAAGAGGGGATACGAGGATGAACCATCAGAACAGACTCATGTGATGGAGATGGAGATGGAGATGGAGAATCCATCAGAGATGAAGATAACAAGGGAGAAGAGGAAACAGTAAGAGATGGCAGTGTCGGATCTGCAACAGTGGGATGAGTAGGAGTGTGGGATGGGGGGGCAAAGTGAGAGATGTGTAAGGAAAAGTGAGGAAAAAGATATTGTCCACTGAAAAGGTCGAAGAAGATGGACGTGGGTAGAAGGGACAAGACTCATCTGAAGTCACATCGCGAGAAACAAGCATTCGACGAAATACATGATCCCAACAACGATAGCCTTCATGCTCATCACCGTATCCTAAGAAGACACACTCGACTGACTGAGCGGTCAGTTTGGTGCGTTCATGCGGGGCAACAATATAGCAAACACAACCAAACAAATGATGCGTCGAATAATCAGGAGAACTATCAAAAAGACGCTCGAAAGGAATGCCACCCTATTGAGCAGTTGAGGGTTGAATGTTGATGAGATAGGTGGTAGTGGAAACAACCTCAGCCCAAAAGTGAGGCGGAAGAGAGGTGACGGTCGAGCTCTCTCAAGAAGATGATGATGCTTGCGCTCAACCACACCATTCTGAGTGTGAGCACCACGAAAAGAGAACTGAATAAGAGTACCCTGCTTAACAAGGACACGATGCAACATCTTGGAGATATACTTTCCAGCAGAGTCAACACGAAAGCACACGAATAGGCATAGAGAACTAAGTGTGGACCATGGCAGGAAAATGCTTATATAGAGAGAGAACCTCATTGCGAGAAGACATAAAATAAAGCCAGTGTAGCGAGAGAAATCATCGATAAAAATGATATAGTATTGATGGCCCCCTTCCGAAGCGAAGGAAGCTGGACCCCATACATCTGAATGGACTAAATCAAAAGGATGTTGAGACACTAATTCACTAGTATTATAAGGTAGTTGAATCTGTTGCCGAGCCTACAACCCTGACACTCGAAGAGACATCTACTGAGACAGACCCCAGAAGACCTCGACGAACTAAAGGCAACATACGAGAACCACAAAGATGACCGAGTCGATGATGGCACTGTTGGAAGGAGCAGGTAGCTGAAGCAACGGAAGCAGAGGGACTGGCAATAGTGGTGGCAGTGAAAGGGACGTGAAGCCGGTCTAACTCTCAAAGACCTTGAGAGTCACAGTGGCGAGGGCCAGCCCCAATCCGGGTGTGTGTGCGGCGATTCTGAACAGAACAAGAATCAACGTCAAGAATGACGCGACAACCAGAGTCAGTAAGCCGACCAGCAGAAAACAGGTTCATGGCAAGTTAAGGAACATGAGCAACATCAAGAACGAAAAAAGAAAAAGTGGTAAGAGTGCCTTGACTAGCAACAAAAAGAGGAGTACCATCAGCTGTGAGAACATGAACAAGAAAATCTTAGAGATATAAGAGAGCACAAGGTGGAAGAATCAGAGTCGGGATGTGGGATGTACCTGATTGTGTAGGTGATGGTCGCTCAGTGCCAGAAGCATCAGTCATAGAACCTGCAACACTCGAAGAAGAACCTGTAACGGAAAGCAACCGCTTAAGCCTCACAATATCCTGCTCAGTCAAGGCGATGGTTGAAGATGTTGAAGTACAAGCATGACTCCCAGAAGATGTGCGCCACATGTGCCACTTCTTTGTAAAGCAATCAGACTCGGGATGACCATCCTTGTCGCAGTAACCACAATGAGTACGAGAACGACCCTCGCCACCAGGAGCAGTGGGGAGGAGCGGCGGAGTACTGGACCGGGAAAGAGCCGGTGCAGCAGATGGCGTAGCAGGAGCTCGATCAACAAGCACAGATGGAACCTCAAGTAAACCAGCACCACATAGGCGAGTCTCCTCGGCACGAATCTCAGAAAGCGCCTCTATAAGAGAAACACGACCACGAGCTAATAGCTGAGCGGCCGTGGCTCAAACTCCTTACGGAGTCGAGACAAGAACTCGTACATCCGCTGAAACTCCCAAGTCTGACCGCACAACATGACATCACAGGCAAGAACCACAACCAGCAGTGCAAAGAGAATCAAGCTGGCACTAGATGTGAGTACAAGTCATCAACATTGGTGTCACCCTACTGAAGTGTCCTGGCGGACCATAACCAGGTATAGGGCATCACCAGAGGGCTGATAGCGTTGTCGAAGATGGCTCCACATCTCGAAGACGGCAGTGAGGCCCATAAACTTAGAGACAAACTGAGGTAGAACATTGGAACTGAGAACAGCTGCAGCACGAGCATCATCATCAAACCGCTGAGTGTAGGCAGATAGTTCATCATGATACATCTCAAGAGCCACCTGGTAGTCTGAGGCCTGCTGCTCATAAGCAGCGACCGCAACGTCAGCAGCAGCCTTGAGCAGTGACCGCATCAGCAGCAGCCTTCACGGCATCCTCATCAGCCTGGGAAGCATCGGAGGCAAGAACTGGTGGCATCGGCGGAGTAGGAGCCACAAGAGGAACAGAGTGCAGTGGGTAGAGAATCTATCGAGAGAGAACGCTCCAGAGTCGAAGGCCTCGCATATGAATGCATAAAGGCAACAAAGTAGTGTAGATAGTACCATAAAAAATCACCGGGCAACGAGGAATGGCGACGTTAGCCCGACGATGAAGACGATGTACCTTATTTTTTATTTCGCTCTTTTCAAGGCAAAACAGCCGATCGATCCAACAGCCGAACATCCAAAGTCGAACGAAACAAGGATCGGCAGCGGCAGCGGACCATGAGTGGAGGCGCCAGCGCACCAGATCAAGCCTAATCGAGATGGGGGCGTCGTTGACCTGGGAACGGCGCTACTAGAAGGCAGCAGCCTTTTTGCCTCTTCCTAAGAGGGGACCGGGCAGAGGCGGGGAGCAGCGGCCGGCATTGACCTGGGCAATACGGACGGGGTTGCTTCAATTGGCTCGATCTGGGCAATCTGGACGGGGTATGAATTGGGAAGTCTTTGATCGGCAGCAGCAGCAGCTAGAGGAAAAGCTCGAGCGGGAAATGCATGAGTTGCACGTGCAGGGTAGGCAAAAACCTAGGCTCTAATACCATGTTAGGGAAATAGCAACTTGTATTTCCAGGAGGCCATGGGCTAATATATATACATGTACAGGTGTGGTAAATATGCAGGAAACCCCTTATAAAACGAGGATATTACACGGCAAATATATACAACTCTAACAGTTCAAAACAAGACGATAAATTAGTCTATTTCTTGTTTAAAGTTCTCATCCTAGTCTATATCTATTCGTACTTAGGTTCAAAACCCCTTATGAATTAGTCTATTCCTCAACAAACATTGTTCTTTCAAGCCAGGCTGTTTGGTCATCTTCTGTTGCTAGTTACCCTGATGCATACTTAGGTTCACATCATTTGTGGGACTACGTTGTAATGAGTCTTTTCTTGTACTTCGTTATGAAGTACGTGAACAACTTGTTTAGTCTGTACATGTGCTCTAGATAATTTTGCATTTCCAAGGGTGGATCCAGTTCATAAGATTATTTTGCTCACAGCATGCAACTGCATGTGAATTTAGGTATCACTTGTCCAGTTTTTTTTTCGTGGGATGAAGCATGTTCATTCTATTGATCAGAGTGCCGAACAGAATCGCTGGCCACAAGCGTACAGGTGAAGGTAGGAACACCGCGGAGCCCCTCAGCCCCTCTCTCCCCCGAGGCGGCGGCGCCGCGCCGCCTCCGGGGAGTCCCCGTCCACACCGCCCTCAGCCCTCCCCCTCCATCGCCTCCCACTACCGCCGCCGTCGCTGAGGACGTCGCGGGGCGAAGCCCCTGTGGTGAGGCGGCGGCGGCGGCGCAGTCCTCGGCCGGCGCTAACGCGTGGGGGCAGCGGCGTCCATCTCCCTCCTCCTCCAACGGCAGTGCGCAGCGGGTTGGCGGTGGCCAGGAGATCTCTGGCGGCCGTTGGCGGATGAGATTTTGGCTGCGATGAGATCTGATCTGGGCCCGAGGGGTTTAGATCGGGATCCACTGTGGCTGCGCCTCGTCTCGACAACGGCAAGAGGAGATCCCCCTTGGGTTATCTTCGCGGCACGACGATGTCCGGGTCTCTTGGCCCGGGCATGGTGGTGGTGGCTGCCTTCTCCACCGAAGGCGGTTGGCCAGGCTCGTAGTGACGGATCTTGGATCCCACTATTAGCATCGGCGGCGAGTTGGGGAGACATAGTCGCCGGTGGAAACCGAGCCGACTCCGGTCATGGCGGGCGATGGCGGCGTCTACGTCGTTACCTTGATGAAGGCATCGTCAAGCAACTATCCTCAACCTGCTCGTGCCGCTCCGGGAGAAATCCTAAGATCATCGGATCGGACGATGGCGGCGCTGCGGTGTCGTGTTCCCTCTTGGGGGCATCGTTTGTGGAGCGGCGCCGAATGGAAGAGGTGTGAGGTGGTGTGGCGTGCCTTCTCTCGCGTCGACGACGGCGGGTCTTGGCGGCATGGAGCAGCGGGGTCTTGCCGGTGGGCGTGTTGTGATGGACGAGCGCAGGATGGTGGCGTTGTCTGGCGTCGACGGCAGCTAGACTGGGCAAGGTAGATGCAGCAGTACATCACTGAAGATGGATTGGTGGCAGGTAGCTGCGGCGGCCTCATACCCAGCAGGTGTCCTGGTTGAGGAGTGCGCCGGACTGGTGGGTGCCCCATACCCGACAGGCGTCCTGGTTGGGACCTCAGGTCTTAGATGTTAGGTTTGGATGCGAGGTCTGTTTGGTATTAGGCCTAGACTATCAGCATCCCTTCATCAACTGGATAGGAGTAGCGACAGATGTTGCCTAGACGGTGGCTTTAGTCTTACTGGTGTATGACTTTGTAAGGTCTTGTGTGAATAATTAATAAAGTGGCTGCATGCATCGTCCAGATGCAGAGGCCGGGGGTCCTCCTCCATTTCTAAAAAAATTAAAAAAATTAGGGCCGGTTCTTTTGGGGCCATAAGCCTCAAAAGAACTGGCCCTTAGAGGTAGGAGATGCCACCTCTAGAGATTGGGAAGTGGAGTGGTAAATAGGTTAGTTGTGGTCCCAACAGTAATCATGAGGTTTGTTATATTTTTTTAGGAAGGAGGATAGCCCCTGGCCTCTGATGAGGAACACTAGATGAGAAGAAAGAAAACACATGCCAGATCTGTTTGGCTACTTCTAGATGCTTCCACTCTAGTGTAGTATTTCTTTCCTTTTCTTTTCTATCCTACCTACTGTTTTCTAGAGTCTTCTAGTTGTGAGTAGCTATGAGTAGAATGGTGAAACTTACATAATGTTTTCTAGAGTATTCCAGCTATAAGTAGAAGTATGTGAAGGCTTCCCAAAGCCCTATAAATAGAGGTCCTCGCCTTTACTTTGGAGGCAGACTATGTACCCCTACCTATAATAGAACTTGTTGTTCTTATCTAAGATCTTGGAGTAGATCTTGTGCCCTAGGAGTTCTGGATTGAACTCTTGCTGCCCTATCAACCTACATTCGCCTCTAGAGCGATATCTAGCGCAGCACGTTGAAGCTGTTCCTTCAACACTTGTGTTGTACACATTGTAGCAGCAAGGTGGAGTTGCTCCTTCACAAACTTTGTGCTGCTTCAGGTGGTATCAGAGCCTCGTTGACCCATACTAGTTCTTGTTGTCCTCTTCGAGAGTAAGTTGCAGCAAGCAATGGAGCAATTGGAGAAGAGGATGGATGCTGCGGAACAACAAATCAAAGAGCTGCGTGAAGATCTTAATCGGAGATTTGGTCAGCTGGTTGAGATGATAAGAAAGGGTGTCCCCCCTGCTACCAATGAAGGAGATTTATCTAAAGAAGAGGAAGATGTTCATCAAGGAAGAAGGAGAGGTAATCTTGGAGTAAGACCGCCACGACAACATGTTGTTCAACGTGCTTCAAGAAGGCCAATTTATGTTGAAGCTTCAGAAGGTGAAGAATATGATGATGCCCTTGAAGAAGCAGATCTCTACGCATATCGGAGAGTACCCAACCCTACATATGCAAGAGATACATACAAGGTGAAAGCTGAGATCCCAACTTTTAATGAAAATGTTGATATTGAAGGGTGCCTAGATTGGTTATATGAAGTGGAGACTTTCTTTGAGGTCATGGAGGTTCCGGAAGATCGTAGAGTTCCTTTGGTCGCATACAAGCTGAAAGGAGGAGCCGGTGCATGGTGGCATCGCGTTCAAGAGGAGCGCAGGCTCAGAGGAGAACCTCGTGTTAGAACTTGGCGACAAATGAAAGGCCTCTTGAAAGGGAGATTTTTGCCCGCTGATTATGACCAGATCCTATTTATCCAATTTCAAAATTGTGCTCAAGGAAACAGGACTGTTTCAGATTACACGAAGGAGTTTCTAAGGCTACAAGTGAGGTGCAACCTTGCTGAAACTGAAGAGCAACAAGTTGCAAGGTACATCAATGGTCTCAATGATGCTATTCAAGATCGATTGATGATGCAACAAATCTGGTCCGTTGATCAAGCACAAGCTCTAGCCTTAAAGGCCGAGAGGTTTGTGAGGATGAGAAAGACAACTAAGGCTCCATATCCTCATACCGAAGGCTCATCTAGGAGCCAACCTAATAGAGTGGAAGAAAATACCACTCCACCAAAGACAAAACAGCCGATCCCGAAGCAAACTAGAGGCAAGGGTAAGGCAAATGAAGGCCCAAAGTGCTATAAATGTGGTAAAGAGGGACACATATCCAGCGGCTGCCCACTAAGGAAATTTGTTAACACGACTATCCATGATGGTGAAAGCGATGAGGAAGAATACGAATCTGAAGATGTAGACGGACAAGAGGTTTGTCAAGAAGAAGGTGAAGAGGTGGTATGTGTGATCCAGCGTGTCCTATGTTCCACACCACAACTCGATGACACACAACGGAAGAAAATATTTGAGAGCAAATGCACGGTGAATGGCAAGGTATGCAAACTAGTGATTGATAGTTGCAGCTGCGAGAATCTTATCTCCCAGAAGTTGGTGGACCATTTAAAGCTTGAAACCCATGATCATCCAAATCCCTACACTATTGGATGGATCAAGAAAGGAGTGAATACGAGGATCACCAAACAATGCAACCTGCCACTTTCTTTGGGTAAGCATTATCGCTCAAATGTGTTGTGTGATGTGGTTGACATGGATGCCAGCCATGTTCTTCTTGGGAGGCCTTGGCAATTTGATGTGGATACTACACACAAGGGCAAGGAAAATTCTTACTCTTTCATTTGGAACAAGAGAAGGATCATTATCTTACCAAACAAACCCGAAGGTAATACCTCTAAGGAGGAGGGGAAAACTATGTTAACTATCTCCCATACCTCTCATGAGTTTATGGAAGACTTGAAGGAGGCAGATTTGTGTGCTGCACTTGTTGTAAAGGGAGAAGAGCACCTGACTGTTGAAATTCCAGCAAAGGTACGTGGTTTATTGGCAGAATTTCAGAACATACTTGGGGAGCCACATGGCTTGCCACCGATGAGAGGAATTCAACATAGAATTGACTTAATTCCGGGAGCAAGTCTTCCTAATCTTCCACACTATCGAATGAGCCCAAAGGAGCATGATATATTGAAGGAGAAAGTGGAGGAATTGTTGCAAAAGGGGCACATTCGAGAAAGTATTAGCCCATGTGCTGTACCAGCCCTACTCGCGCCAAAGAAAGATGGATCTTGGCGCATGTGTACGGACAGTAGAGCCGTTAACAAGATCACCGTAAGGTATAGGTTCCCTATTCCCCGTCTGAATGATATGCTGGATCAGCTTAGTGGAGCAAGAGTGTTCACAAAGCTAGATTTAAGAAGTGGATATCATCAAATCCGTATAAGACCCGGGGATGAATGGAAGACCGCCTTCAAGACAAAGGAAGGGTTGTCTGAATGGCTAGTCATGCCATTTGTACTCTCAAATGCACCAAGTACCTTTATGCACTTAATGAATCAAGTCCTTAGACCCTTCTTATCCCACTTTGTTGTGGTCTATTTCGATGACATCTTGATCTATAGCAAGGATGAGGATGAACACTTTGATCACATTCGGAAGGTGCTAGAAGTACTAAGGGAAAATGAGCTCTACGTCAACTTGAAGAAATATGTTTTCCTGCAAACACAACTTCTTTTCCTAGGATTCGTCATAACATGTGACGGCATTCGTGTTGATGATTCTAAGGTTGAAGCAATCCGAGAATGGCCAACTCCTAAGACCATTTCTGAGGTAAGAAGCTTTCATGGCCTTGCAACTTTCTATAGGCGATTTGTTAAGAATTTCAGCACTATCATGGCACCAATTACCGAGTGTTTGAAGAAAGGAAAGTTCCAATGGGCAGAAGCAGCTGAAGCTAGCTTCAATGAGATTAAACAAAAGCTATCACAAGCTCCTGTCTTGGTACTACCTGATTTCAACAAGACTTTTGAGTTGGAGTGTGATGCAAGTGGAGTAGGCATTGGAGCTGTCCTATCTCAAGAAAGGAAGCACATTGCTTTCTTTAGTGAGAAGTTAAGTGAAGCTAGATAGAAATGGAGTACCTATCAGCAAGAATTATACGCCGTTTTCAGAGCGTTGAAAACTTGGGAAGTCTATTTGCTGCCTAAAGAGTTCATTGTTTATAGCGACCATCAATCCTTGAAGCATTTTAGAAATCAAAAGCATGTTGACCGCATGCTAGCAAGATGGGCAGCATATCTTGAGAGGTTTAACTATCTCATCGTGCATAAATCTGGAATAACTAACAGAGTGGCCGATGCTTTGAGTCGTCGTGCATGCCTCTTGACTTCTTTTGAAGCTGAACTTCCGGGCATGGGTCAAATAAAGGAGTTGTATGAGGGTGACGAAGACTTTGGCCATGTTTGGGTAAAGCACGCAAGGGGCCGACCATTAGGTGATGACTATTTGATGCAAGATGGATATCTCTTCAAAAATGATCGTTTGTGCATTCCAAGAAGTTCTCTACGTGACAAGCTGGTTAGAGAGCTCCATTCAAGTGATCTTAGTGGCCATGTTGGACGGGACAAGACTATCGCTAACCTGGAAGCTCGCTACTTTTGGCCACAACTAAAGAGAGATGCTGGAAAGTTCATTCAACGGTGCCCCGTATGTCAGACCTGCAAAGGCCAAGTCCAGAACACAGGGTTATACATGCCTTTGCCTGTTCCTGTTGCTCCATGGGAGGACATTTCTATGGACTTCGTCTTGGGCTTGCCAAGAACAAGACGAGGAAGTGATGTTGTATTTGTGGTCGTGGATAGATTCTCTAAGATGGCTCATTTCATCCTATGCCGCAAGACAACGGATGCTCATCATGTGGCAAACCTATTCTTTCGAGAAGTGGTCAGACTTCATGGAGTTCCAAGGTCCATTGTCTCAGACCGTGATAGCAAGTTTCTTGCTGCATTTTGGCTCACTTTGTGGAAGCAATTCAACACTGAATTGAAATTTTCTAGCACTGCTCATCCACAAACAGATGGACAAACGGAAGTGGTGAACAAGTTTTTGGGTAATCTGATCCGTTGCATTTGTGGAGAAAGAAAGGGGCAATGGGATTTGGCTTTATCTCTTGCAGAGTTCTCCTACAATAACTCCAAGCATAGATCCACAGGAAGGAGCCCTTTTTCCATTGTCTACACTAAAGTTCCAACACATGTGGTGGACCTGGTGAAGCTGCCATCAAGGGGAAACTCAAAATCAGCATTGTCCTTTGCTGATAATTACACCGAGTTATTTGAAGAGATTTGCGGCGCTTTGGAAGCACAAAATTAGAAATATAAACAACTTGCTGATTGCAAAAAGAGGCCAAAATCATTCCAAGTCGGTGATAAGGTGATGGTCTACCTCCGAAAAGAGAGGCTGCCTTTAGGTGTTAAAGGGAAACTTAGGCAGCGAAGGTATGGGCCCTTCTCTATCATGAGGAAGATAAATGATAATGCTTATGTGATAGATCTTCCAAGTGACATGGGTATCTCCAACACTTTCAATGTTGCGGACTTGACTCTCTACCATCCAGAAGAAGCGCTCTATGAAGATAACTCGAGGGCGAGTTCCAAACAACCAGGGGAGAATGATGAGGAACACTAGATGAGAAGAAAGAAAACACATTCCAGATCTGTTTGGCTACTTCTAGATGCTTCCACTCTAGTCTAGTATTTCTTTCCTTTTCTTTTCTATCCTACCTACTGTTTTCTAGAGTCTTCTAGTTGTGAGTAGCTATGAGTAGAATGGTGAAACTTACATAATGTTTTCTAGAGTATTCCAGCTATAAGTAGAAGTATGTGAAGGCTTCCCAAAGCCCTATAAATAGAGGTCCTCGCCTCTACTTTGGAGGCAGACTATGTACCCCTACCTATAATAGAACTTGTTGTTCTTATCTAAGATCTTGGAGTAGATCTTGTGCCCTAGGAGTTTTGGATTGAACTCTTGCTGCCCTATCAACCTACATTCGCCTCTAGAGCGATATCTAGCGCAGCACGTTGAAGCTGTTCCTTCAACACTTGTGCTGTACACATTGTAGCAGCAAGGTGGAGTTGCTCCTCCACAAACTTTGTGCTGCTTCAGCCTCCCTGCATCATTGTGATGCATACGACCACAGTAATCATGAGGTTGCTATTTGAGAGGCTCACCAGTGAACACACACATTATACTTCTGCACTCTGTTTTTCTTTCCAAATTCTGCTGATATTTTTCTTATTCGGCACATCTTTATTGATTGGTTTTTATGTGCTTGAGCTATATATATGGATTCAAATTGTTACATCCAGGAGTAGATTATGACTTCGCTGAGCTGTTTTCCTCTGACATGCTTATGCAAATTAATAGTCATTGATGACTTGTGTCTACTGCATACATTTTATTCAGCGAGTAATAGGGATTCACAAGCATGCTTATGCAAGTTAATAGTCATTGATGACTTGTGTCTACTGCATACATTTTATTCAATTAGTTTTAGGGATTCGCCCAGCACAACAAATTCCTGCGGGGCAAATCTAAGAACAATGCACAGAATTGTGTTTAATGCTTCTTCTGTCTGTTCGTAGGCAATGGCACTTGACCCTGGTAATGCAACCTTGCTTTCAAATAGGAGTCTATGCTGGCTTCGCCTCGGTGATGCAAAGAACGCCTTGAATGATGCTCAAGCTTGCAGTATGATGCGACCTGGCTGGCCAAAGGCCTCATATCGTCAAGGAACTGCTCTAATGTTACTGAAGGTGTGATAACATGTTGAATTCAGTTCTATATTTTCTGTAGAAAAACTTTTTTGAATTACAAGTTATGCATTTTATGCTGTAGTCCCTTTTTATGTATGTATAATTCAAACTCATGGTCTTCAGGACTATGAAAAGGCATGTGATGCATTTCTTGATGGTCTTAAATTGGAGCTTGGGAACGTAGAGCTGGAAGATGGATTACGGTATCCTCTCTGTTCCTTTTGGCTACATTGATGTCTAGTGTACAGCGATAACCTCTCAATGATCTTTGTTTCCTTGTCGCTACGATGTTTCACTTAGAGAGCCTATAGGCATATTTGCTTATCATTCAAATTAAAATGTGCAGGCAGGCTTTGGAATCCTTGAAGATATATTGCAGTAGCCCTGGGCAAGACTAGCTGGATGAGCATCATCAAGTAGATGCGAGAAACTTGTAGTTACCAGACTTACACTGCTCACTGGAGAGACGGAGGTGCCCTGTTTTTCTGTCTCATAGGGCGTAGCTGAAGGGTTTGAATCAGACAAGTAGATTGGGTAGTTTGGATGGCCTTTTGCTGATCATCAGCTATATCGTGAGAAACTATGAAATACCTTCCTCACTGGATGGTCGAGACCGTTCTGCTGATTGCAATTTCGGGAGCAAATGCTGTTCAGTATGCAGCATTTTTTTTCTATGGTTCCGTGGATAGAGAAACATTTCTACCATGGACATTCCTAGTAATAGCCTCTTAACTGACAGTATTGCCAGATTGACGTTGAATGCCTGTGTCTTGCTTCAGATCTCATGTCAAGCTAAAGATCATTGCCCATAGACTTTGATCAATGTGGGTGGGGCATAGGGCAAGTAAACCCGAAACTTGGAGCTTGTATGGTCATGATTGTTAGGAGACTTTGCTGACGACGAACTGTTGAGCTTTACATGATTCTCGTCAATGTATATTCTCTAGAAACTGGTCTTTATTTCTAATGTCTGAATTGATGGATAGTCTCCACGGTTTATTTTCGCTGTTTTTTTTTGTCCCCCTCCCACCACGACCACTCCACGCTGTTTTCCTCCGGGGTTCGGAAGAAAAACGGTTCAGACATCGCACGAGTCGCTCGTGTCCCAGATCCCCTAGCACGCGCTAGGGTTCCTCACGCCGCTGCCGCAACAACATGGTGTTCGTCGACCTTTCCTGCCTCCCGCGCTCTAGGGTTCCTTGCGCTGCAGCCGCCGCAGCCGCAGCATGCTAGAGCTCTCTTCCAGCAGGTCGACGAGCGCGCAGCGACGAAGGAACCCGACGGCGACGGTAAGCTTCTTCCTTCTCCGTGCTCTCGCTACACCCCAATTTTTGCCCGTGCCTCCGCTCCCGCGCCCCCTTGTTCTCCTCCCCCACGGCGCCTCCTCCCTCCCTCTTTCTCACCAGCGGTCCCCTCCGTCTCCCATGGCGCACGCCCCCCTTCCTCCCGCCTCCTCGTTGTTGTGATTCCTCGCTGTCTCCTCCGTCCCTACTCTGAGCCCTAGAACGACACTATCAGCATGGTCCCAAATCCTAACCGCAGCAATCAATCACGCACGAACTTTTCCTCGGTGTGGCCTTTGCTTCCTCCCCGTGGAAACCCTAACCCTCTGATCTAATCCGAATGGCCTCTTCTCTGTCGCTGCCACCGGCAAGCAGCGCGTACTGCACGCACCAGTCGTAGCTCACCGGCAGCCAAACGTGCATATAAATCACCTAGCCTCCAGAGGCCAACCTTATTTGTTCATGCTTGTAAGTCAGGCCATCAGTGTTCGTGCATATAAATCAGGATCCTTGATTTTCCAGTGACTGCTCTCTGATGTATTTCTATTTCCATATGGCAGAGTAATTAGCATTTCTGTTTTGATATCTCCCTCCTTAACTGAGTTTGTGAGTGATTTCAGCTCCATGAAGAAACCTCAAGTTTGATATTGCTTACTTATTTGAAAAATATCAAAGCATGTCCATATCTTCAGACGGAAGCTATATACTCTAATTGCGGAGATTTTCTTTCTTTGTTAATCTCTTGAATAAGTTGGACCAGCTGTATATCTCTTTTTACACCACGATTTGTTTTTCATGTGGAGTAGATATTGGCCCACTGATAATACTAATATTGGTCCATTGAAGGTACTAATTTCAGAAAGATCATATGGGTGCATACCAGTATCAACTATTAAGGGAGCAAAGTAATTACTTGTCATTCCTTATTGTTGTGAAAGTTCATATTTGTTTGCTATATAGATGCTCTTCATAGACTAACTGTGGTTTAAAAATTCAAAATCCTTTGTATCTCTTTGTTATTATTTGGTTCAGTACCTGCTACGTTCCTATGGTTGGCTGCCCTTAAGTAGTTAAAAATAACGATGGCTCTTCAACATTATTGATTGTCTGATGTCTTTGCAGGTGAGAATATAGATGATAGGAGAATGGGGGAAGATATAAATGCCTTGATTGAATAAATAAATGGAGGATTCATGGGGCTTCACTAATGGATAGCATCACACTGTCGCCTGAAATTGCAGTAGTGTATACACCCAGGGTATGTATATGGAACTAGCTACGTGAGTCATGTACTCATGTTTGAAATATATTATTTCCTGATGAAGGTGTCATAGCTTTGGCTGGACGTAAGAACATGCTTGGAGGTGATTGGTAATTTAAGATTAATCTTTGTTGCAACATAGCTTCTGGCCAGGAATTATCGGGACATTTTTACCAAGTAATTGATTTTTTTTCTTTGAGCTGCAGTTTGTTAACCAACTAGATGCACCATTTTTAACAAAGAAGGCCCCTTACTGTCCATTTTCTTTGCATCCTCGTGCGGATTTTTACACGCCCGTTTTCTGTAGCAGGCGCCTACATGCTCATGTTAGAGTTAATGGAGGATGAAGTGTGACCGTACTATCTCCTTGTGTCTACAACGACGTGTGCCAGTACTGTCTCCTTGACCGGCTCCTTAGGCTCTCCCTGTGCGGTAGCGGCTCAATCTCCGTGGTGCCGTCGAGGAGGGGCTGGGGCGGCCGTGTCTGGTGCGCTCTCGCTACTCATCGACCTTGCTGTTACTACCTCATCCTTGAAGCCATGGGTGGCCTCTAACTTTCCCTTTGGAGTGTTCAATGCAAACTGCAAAAGTAGAGCTGGTTGGCTAGCTGTTGATTTGATCGGGGGATAGCATATGAAGTGAGTAAACAGAAAGAAAGTGAGCATCCAAGCAGGAACTGCAAATGCTCTATTTTAGTCAAAGCATGGGAATGTGCACAAGGGAAAGGTCAGCTCTTGCAATATCATTTTCATGATACAGTGATCAAGTTTCTAAACAATCCTTGCAGACATGCCTTCCAATAGTATTTTATTCCATGGTCCATATTAGTATGTCATTTCCATGATACAATGATTTACTTTTTAGTTGTATATGCCTCCAAATTTGCTTTACATGTAACCATTGTAGAGGATTATAATGTGATATTGTGATCTACATGAAGAGTGTAGACACTACTATCTATTTCAACTTTTTTCAAATTCAGACTTCAGTGTAGATGTAGAGCTGCATGTGCGCCAATATGACTTACATTTGAATATAGGGAAAGTAGTGGCTGAACCCCACCTTGGTGCACCCACGCAATAAAACATACCAAAACATTTAAAAAAATCTGAATATATGCACCTTGCTTTTAAACTCTCAACTAGATCCACTCATCTTTGGTAATGCTTGCAGAGTGTGGACGCACAAAAAACGGTTGAGTACTTACGGATGTGAGATCTTACATACACCCTTATATATTTATCTTCATGCCAATTGACCTGCTTTCTGCCGAATCTGTTCTAATATAGGCATGTATAAGTAGCACAATCGTGGTGCGCATGTGAAGTCTAGAAGCGGATGGCACAAAGTTGGGAAAGTTGTCTTCTAAAGGTTAAGGTTTCTCTTTAATTTTTACACTTCTAGGTTATACTGTGATTGAACCATTCCTTTAATATTACTTTCTTCCAGCTATGAAGTACGGAGTATGAACTAATACTAAGAAATCTTTTTGTACATAGGTTGATGTCCCGGGCAAGACGCAGTACCTCATGTTTGTCTCTTTTTGGGACATGCTGCAACACATGGGCAAGTTGGAGATTGGAGAAGTCGATTGGGGGCTTGAGGCATGAGAGGATACCATGAGAAGGGTAGTCAGGAGGAAGCTCTAGAGTCTACATTCAGCACCAAAGCCTGCACCATAGCAGAGAACAATGATGTGAGTCTGGTGACTGATGTTTCTACCTGAAGAACATATTTTGTTCTTTTCTTCCATGGGGTTTGTTGTTCTTTACCAGTTCATTTTAGTTAGGCCTTTAAGAAAACAATTCTTGTCCTTATTTTTTATATTTGCCGGTCTTTTCCTCTCTCTAGTGTGCTACATGAAATGTGAATGTAAGATCTCTCACAACTATTTCTTTCTATCCTTTTTTATTCTAATCTCCAATCATTGTGCATGCTTTATTACTACAGGAATGCAAGGTATATTATCTAGGAAATATATCGCTTCAACCTAATGATCCATGATGGTGTCAGCTCGATTTGATTCTGGAGGCTTCCTTTGGTTAGTAATTCACCTACTCTTAATCATTGCCTGCAATTTGTAAATCAACCTGACTTTAATATGTTCTGACTGGTTCTTTTGCTTTATCAGCTCAATATAGGGATTGTGACATGTTTGGGTGGTCTGCAATGTGGACTTGTACATTTCAAGGTATATAATACTGATGATTGTTACACTAATATGTTACATAGGCAATGGTACTGCGCCTTTCTCACCCATATATCTCTATACAGATTTCTCCACTGATTGGTGACCCCCCAATCAATAGAACATGTATGATCTGTATATGCTAGCTAGAGTACAACATATTTTTGTGAACAGGAGAGAGTAGAGATGCATATTTAAAAGAAATTTTGCAAGTTTTTGTGGCATTATATTCCAAATTTTTAGTCATTATATTCCAGATTTTCTTTTGGCATGTGTTGTTGTGACGTGCAGTGAATAGGCGTAGGGGAAATTAGAGCAACATGGCCGGTGAACAAGAACATTGATAGTCATGTTTTGACATGAACTCACGCC
This sequence comes from Triticum aestivum, assembly GCF_018294505.1. Classification (NCBI taxonomy): domain Eukaryota; kingdom Viridiplantae; phylum Streptophyta; class Magnoliopsida; order Poales; family Poaceae; genus Triticum; species Triticum aestivum. Next base: position 133,341,048 of record NC_057805.1, on the reverse strand, counting down.
CATGTTGGGAATCTTCAAACGTGCGCCTTTTCTATTGAGGGGATTTCAGGTTGAACGAGGGGTTTGAGGTATCCAAAACGTATCGCAGCAGTATCCCAGGAGTATCGAACATTATTTTCTTTTTCTAAAATCAAAAAATCGAAAGATATTTACGGGATACGTATCGGGGCAGTATCCGGCTGGATACGTGCGCTTTCTGAAGTATCCACACAACGTAGATTGAGGCAGGAGAGGATACCATTAGAAGGGTAGTCAGGAGGAAGCCTAGATTCTACATTCAGCACCAAAGCCTGCACCATGGCAAAGAACAATGATGTGAGCAAGGTTTTTGAGTCGCCTAGCCAAGTCGAGTCGCCATGCCTCCAACTAGTGGCTCGCTGCGATTAGTCTGTGACTCGTCGTGATTAATCGCCCCCAAGTCGCCCCAGGTGTTAAGAGGAGGAGGAGGGGGAAGAGGAGGAGGAGGAGGGGGAAGAGGTGCTGTTGCACGCGGAGGAGGGGGAAGGCAGCTGCTTGGAGGATACTTCAGCTCGGAGAAGGCAGCAGCAGCTCGTAGGAGCAATGGAGGCGGCGATTCTGATGTGGGATGGGAGCACGCGTCTTGCTCCTCTGTTTCGTGCTAGAGAGCTGGCCCAATAGGCCCATTATGTAACCCTAGCTTCCAAATAAAATCCCAACCGTCCATATGCTCTAATCTGGACCGTGCATCTGCTCTCCCATGTGCCTTTCTCCTTCGTCTCTTCCGTGCTTCTCGTACAGGCGGCGCACTCTCCAGCTTCGTCTCCTCCTCCCCTCCCTCAAACTCTGGCCTCCTCACCTTCCCAGTCTTCCCTCCCTTGGCCTTGCTGAAGCAAGCCGCCCTGCTCTGAGGTCCTAGTCGCCCGACTAGTCGTCGACTAATCGTCGACTAGCCTACCAGCCGCGCGACTCGCTCCTCAAGCCAAGTCGCCTGTGCAAGCCAACCTCGCTCCAACGACTTGGCGATTAGTCGGCGACTCAAAAACCTTGGATGTGAGCCTGGTGACTGATGCTTCTACCTGAAGCACATATTTTGTTCTTTTCTTCCATGGGGTTTGTTTTTCTTTACCAGTTCATTTTAAGGCTTTAAGAAAACAATTCTTGGCCTTATTTTTTATATTTGCCTGTCTTTTCTCTCTCTAATTGTGCTACATGAAATGTGAATGCAAGATCTCTCACAACTATTTCTTTCTATCATTTTTTCTTCTAATCTCCAATCATTGTTCATGCTTTATTACTACAGAAATGCAAGGTATATTATCTAGAAAATAGATCGCTTCAACCTGATGTCCATGATGGTGTCATGCTCGATTTGATTCTGGAGGCTTCCTTTGGTTAGTAATTCACCTACTCTTGATCATTGCCTGCAATTTGTAAATCGACCTGACTTTAAGTATGTTCTGACTGGTTGTTCATTTGCTTTATCAGCTTAATATAGGGATTGTGACATGTTTGGGTGGTCTGCAATGTGGACTTGTACATTTCACGGTATATAATACTGATGAATGTTAGACTAATACGTTACATAGGCAATGGTACTGCGCCTTTCTCGCCCATATCTCTCTATACATATTTCTCCACTTATTAGTGACCCCCTAATCAATAGAACCTGTATGATCTGTATAGACTAGCTAGAGCACAACATATTTTCGTGAACAGGGGAGAGTAGAGATTCATATTTAAAAGAAATTTTGCAAGTTTTTGTGGCATTATATTCCAAATTTTTAGGCATTGTATTCCAGATTTCTTTTGGCATGTGTTTTTGTGACGTGCAGCGAATAGGCGGGGAAAGAGCAACATGGCCAAGCAAGTGTTGAGTAAAGAACCATGAGAATAAACTGAGTTTTTGATTTTCTTTTTTGGGTGCACTTTTAATGTTGCATGGACTGAGCATACACTGATTTTTTTACTTCTTCCATCGTGTAGCTACAGGAGCACAAACTAAGTCCCCCTGTCCTCCCCTCTCATCCGCGCAGTTGTCGCCGACTACGCGTGTGCCTCCCGTTGTCACCACTGACTCCCTTTACTGTAAGAGTGTTCATCATTTCCGTAATTGCCGTGAAAGATATCTAACCTCTAATATGAGGTTGTAAGATTACTTTGGTTAAACTTTCTATTTACCCCCTTCAGGACAATTGTATATGGCATTTGGTTATTCATGTACACCAGTATGACTCATGGCATTTCTGGATTGTCAACAGCCCTGATCTGATTGTTTGATGTACTTATATCATTTTCTTTTCAGTCACCTCTTCATCCGAGCAGGGGTGGCGAGGGAACAGAAATGGTCGTGGTGAAAGTCGATTTAGTGCATCAAGAATTGGAGGTTGTGAGATTTGCAAGAGGTGATGAAGGACAATTTGTTATCGTGCCTTATAACATATAGCAGTCGATGATGAGTACAAGCATAAGATGGTTGACAATCTGTAGAGCATGAGACATACTTTTACAATCTGTAAGAGGATCAAATAATATGTTTTGTTGACAAAGATGATTTTGGAATTTCTATATAACATGCATGTACAATATGTTAATGAAGCTACATGAATGCTCGATGCTCTGTTCAAGACTTCTCGAGTAGAAGTGTATCAGTTTATCATTTTCATCTTCCTAAATAAAACCATCGATGTTTAACATGATTTATGGATATCTGGTTGTAGCTTAGCAGGCTTGAGGCCGCTGGCGTTTATCAAGATGAGTTTGGAAATACCCAGTTGAGAGGCGGGGGTTATCGGGTTCGTGTGAGGGGCGTGTGACGTCACCAAAACATCGAAGATGGTGGCGGGGCTTATATAGATAGTTGGGGTTTCTGGTGGCTTGGGTTGGGCGGTGTTGACACATGATTAGGCAGGTGTAGGTGGTCACCAGCATTAGAGATGGTGGTAGGGTTTAGAGGAATAGCTGAGGGTGGCGGATGCTGGGGCGGGGTGGCGGCGACGGACGATTAGGCAGGTGGAGGTGGATGGGTCAAAGGGTGTGCGGGGTCACCAGCATAAAAAATGGTGGTAGAGTTTAGAGGGAGGCGGCTGCTACGCGTAAGCCGGCTGATTTTTTGGAAGATCAGCCGCCCGCACAGCCGTCAGATACAGCCGTGTGTGGCCATTAGATCGTAGGCTAGCACCAGCGCGTCTTCCTCGTCTCTCTTCGCATCCTCCTCTCGCGTCACATCTCAGCCAGCAGGCGCGATGAAGGCTCGCTCCCTCCCGAACTTGTATCGCAGTGCCAAGTCGTTCGAGCAGCAGCTCCTTCCCGGCCGGTAGTGCAGTGCCGTCGTTCGCCGGAGTCTCGTTTTGGTCGTAGCAGCTCCTCCCCGGCCGGTAGTGCAGTGCCGTCGTTCGCCGGAGTCTCGTTTTGGTCGCAGCAGCTCCTCCCCGGCCGGTAATGCAGTGTCGTCGTTCGCCGGAGTGACGTTTGGTTGCAGCAGCATCCCGCAGCCCGTTTCTATGCTCCAACACAGCACCGGCAGTCCAACGATGCTCCGTCGTAGCTCCATAGCAGCACCGACGACTCGGAGATGCTCCATTGCAACCTCATTGCTGCACGGCGCGGTGCTTCGTCGCAGCTACAGTGCTACACCGCCCCCATCGTCGGTGCCTCCATGAAAGCTACATTGCAGCTACGCCGCCTCCCTCGATGGTGCAGCGAAGCAACGATGCACCCATTGTGGCGCTGCCGCCGGCTACCTCGAGCATCGGAGCCACCGAAGAGCTCCAACGGAGCAGCACCGAAACTGATGAAAAAAAGCTTTGCAACGCCGACGACACCCCAGGGAAGCTCCATGGCAGCACCGCGGCTCCAAAAAAGCTCCGATGCGGCACCGTCGACGCCCGGCAAAGCTCCATTGTAGCCTCGGTCGTGCTCCATTGCTGCTCCGGCGAAGCTCCATTGCAGCCGTGGCGAAGCTCCAAGCCTCCAATGCATGACCTCGCACACGCTCCATTGCAGCCCCACCGACGGCGGAAGCTGCGATGCAACTCCGGTGGCGCTTCAATGCAGCCACGGCGGAGCTTCAACAACCTCGCTCGGCGCTCTACTGCAGCCCCGCCGACGGCAGAAGCTGTGATGCAACTCCGGTGGCACTTCAATGCAGCCACGGTGGAGCTTCAACAACCTTGCTCGGCGCTTTGCTGCAGCCCCGCCGTCGTGAGCATGAATCAGGCGACGTTCGCTAGTCCCTTCCTCCGCTACGGTGGTGCCTCTGCTCTGCCGCTTAACGAATGCAACAAATCGTCGGATGACCGTTCCATTGCCGCTCTGCCACCGGCGACTTGCAGCACCAGTAGCGCCGACGAGGTTGCATCGCAGCACGGCGGCCATGGATGAGTTGATGTGTCGGTGCCTGGCGGCCCTGGACGTGTTGCTGCGTTGTAGCACCGACGGTCGTTGATGAGCACCGTATTGCATCGCCGGGAACACCTCCATGGACGCTTGTTTGCAGGTATGCCACCTCCAACGATTCAGCGGAGGAGCACCGGCTGCTGGTGCCGATGGCTGGCGGTAACCCTTTTTGGTTTCCTAGATGATGTGGTGGTCTCGCCATGACTCCTCTACGGCCGTTAGTGAATGAGATGGCAAGGGAAGAAAGAGATATGTGGAGGAGGCTGCTTCGCGGCAAGGGAAGAAAGAGATATGTGGAGGAGGCTGCTTCGCTAGAGATAAGGTTGGGAAAGCGGTGGGCAGCTTCACGCAGGACTCGTGGCGCATGGAGAGGGAGGTTTACGAGACGAAAAATCAGTCGGATGAATTAGAGAGTTTTCCTTAGAGGGATGGTCGGGGGTGGAATGGAGGAAGAAGGCAACATTGGGAGGAAGACATTAGTGTTTTATGCTAATTGCAACTACATGCTGCCACATTTCATTTGCATAATTTATCCCGGACAATCGTAGAAACTGAAGAAATATGTGCAACCATATCAGAGATCTATTTGGCTGGATAGAGCAGGGAGAGTGTAGGGCGAAGCCTAGGATGGTCTGGATTGTCGTCGTCTTCCACAGTGACTCCTCTTTTAATCGCCCTTGCTTTCGGATGCAGTCGTCGTCATGAGTAAGCGGTCTATGGGAAAATACGATGTGAAGGAGAGAGGGTGTCATGGACAAGGTGACGTGGGTGTCATTCAGTTTTAAAGGAGAGGGATCCATCGAGAAATGTCCCGGTATAATGAAAAACCGAGCATGAAGTGGATATTCTGGTAGGAAAAGGGAATGATGCAACATGGGATGGGTTTTTGGATAGGGGCAAGCATTGGGGATAACAGGGCGCATAATCTGGATAATGACATTTCTCCTCATATATGGGTTGGATTTGAGGAAGCAAGGACTGTCCAAACGATTGAGTTTTGGGGAGCCCACCGGCGCTCATTTGATGCCCGAACACACGGTACATATAAGGAAGACATGAGCTTCGACCTTGCCAAAGATCTTAATTATTTGTTTGATTCATTTTTATACATTGTAATCCGTAACAACGCACGGGCATTCTACTAGTATATGTAGTGTAGATGTTCCCTCAGGAAAAAGAGAAAAACAATGCTAGTCAAGATGAACAATCCATCACTAGTTGAGGCCCGTAAACGTGCTGGATGTGCTTATTTTCAAATAACGGCTATTACTATGACCAAATTAACGTGTGAACTACCTTTTTTTTCTTGAGCAACACTAATGGTTGGGTGGATAGGGGTGTTGTGCTTCCATCCTTCCAGCCCATTGTGAAACAGCCCCTAGATATATGGTCATGTCTTCCTTTGGGTTTCCCCTATAAAAGAGGAAATGTTAACTTCGGGTTTCCCTTTTTAAGAAGGAAAATGCTTGTAGACGGCGCGCCGGCCGAAACTTCAGCCGGCGCACACGTAGCATTCAATTCCTCTACATCATACGCCCCGTGAGTCGCTCTCCCACCGCACATTCAGTTTTTGTTTTTTTTTCTCTCTGCTTTATCTTCTTCCACCTCTCTTTCTCTTATCCATTCCCATTTTTTCGTTGCCCCCCCCCCCCCGACCTCCATGAAACTCGGGGCTGCTCCTAGAGACCAACCGCCGCCGCCGCCGCCTGCTGCTAGGGGAGTCATCGCGGGTGGAGAAGACGACCATAGCCAACGCCTCCTTCCGCTCCCAGGCACCCCCACCTATGGGCACGCATGAGCTGGAGTGGCGAACGGGATGCATGTTGCAATGGCGATCGACGGGGGTGCAGTGAGTTGGTGAGCACTGATGCACGACCGGCGAAGGCAATGCTGGAACCGTAGTATCCCTTTTTGCTGCAACCGCTGACAAAATAGCTTCAAACCCAAAAGCTTCAACCGGCTATAGAGAAAGCTCGGCACTGTCAATCAGGGAAAGCTTCAACCGTGGATACAAAATGCTCCAACACTGAATGAAAAAGGCTTCAACGAAACCATAGAGAATCCTTTTGCTACAGCCGGCCAGGGTTCTTTTTGCTACAGCCATCCATCCATTTTTTGCAGCAACCGTCCATGGTTTTCGCTACGTCCAGCGATTTTTTTTGCTACGGCCATTCACGGCAGAGCTGTGACCTACGACGGCGGGGTGATGATAATTTTGGTACAACCATAACCTCTTTCTGTTACAATCGGTAGGATGATTTGCTACATCCATTCATGGCAGAGCTGTGGAGCCGACGATGGTTTTTGCTCCAACCGCCTTCGCTTTTGCTATAATCAATGTTTTTTTGCTACATCCATTCATGGTGTGACTGGTGACCTTAGTTGGCAGAAAGTCACGCGTCGACAGCGAGGGCCGGCTGGCGCGCACCATAGCGCTGCAACCATGGAGCATCAACGGCCGGAGTTGCGACCGGTCGAGGGGGAAGTTTCGAAGGGGAGGGGGGGGGGGGTCGTCAATGGGATCTCCAACTGAAATCGACGACGAGGGGTGGTTCTTCAGTGAGCACCGTCGCCAGAGACGAGGGGCGGCTTTGCCGTCGTGAGCGAGGGCGCCATGAACAACGCCTTTTTTTTTTGGTTTCTGTGACGGTCTGCGGCAGGGAGCGACGTCCGCGTTGTACGACTGATGTACGCTTTAGGGATAGGGGCATGGGGGAAGAAGATGATCACGTGGGGCATAAAATCGAATGGCTTCTGTATGCTGGATCCCACGGCTGCGTGCGGAACGACCCAAATTTGGGCCGGCGCACCGGCTGCCCTTTTAAGAAAGGGAAATATTATTTGGCAAACGTCAGATTTTCTGGCCCTACCAGCGAACATCCTTGTTTGCATGGCGTTGGTGCCCATCCCTTCTCCTCGCGCGCCTTGCCTCGTCGGCATCGGCGGGTCACCCCTCCGTTGCCACCTCTTCTAACACCAGCTACAGGCCAGCACACCCACATCCTCATCTGGACGGCGGACACGGGGCCACCGTCACGCCGTGACCCGAGGATGACCCCAGACGGTGAAGACGGCTTCCCCACCCTTGACAGCACCGACGGGACACGATGCTTCCCTCCAAGCCTCGCGGCGTTGCCCGAGACATGGTCACGGCTACGATGCCCGTGCTCGTCTTCCCTGGATGTCGTTGGGCGCCGCGGCCGCCTGCGGCTCGATGACATCCTGCGCACCATCATTCTCCCTCGGCTGCTACCTGTGAGCATCCCCAATCCACCATCCATGCTACTCCTACATGTTTCTTCTCATCTTAGCTCATTGAAAGAATTTTTTTGTCATCACCATTCTGAATCCTACCATCCCTTACAACAGAACAATATAGTACATCATTGCGCTAAGCGTGTGCTAACTGCTTTATAACTTTGACCAATTAAGCTCCCCGAATCGCTAGCACCTTAATTTTCTACCATGGCAAATTTATTAATCATGTCAAAATCAGCAGCAAAAATGGAGTCGGGGCAGATGGTGAGGATGCAGTGATGCTTAATCATGTGAAATTTTTTAGGATTTTTCTTTTGTAAAAGGTCGCATGGCAAGTGCTTTTGTAGTTTTCCCATATTACTCATGCCAAAGTATGAACATGTTCAGCTCATTCTCCCCATTACATTGCAAATGCACAGAATTTTGTTTTGATGGCATTTATATTGTTCATACCATGGCAAATTCTCTTTTTATAACTTTTTTTATTGCAGATACCATGGCAATTATTGAACATGTGATAAATTTATCTTATGTAGCTTGGCAAATCCCTAATTTTGGAATATAATATATGCCATGAGTATGTAGAGGCTTTTATATAGTTTTTTGCCATGGGTCATAGCAAATTTTGCTATTAGTTTTTAACCTTTTTAAACAAAACATGGCAATTTCACTATGTGCTTTGTGTTCACTTTTTTATATAGATTTTTTTGCCATAGATCATGGCAATTTTGGTCGTACTTTAAATCTCGCGCAAACTTGATCATGTCCCGATTCTGGCTTTTTTCTTTTTCTTTTAAGCAACTGTCCCCGATTCTGTTGGTCGCGCGTCCTGTATATGTCGTCACCTGGGGAACGTGGCCCGTTTATCTTCTTTTCGTCCGCTTTGCTGTGCATTTTTTGTGGGCTGTTTTTTCTTTCTTTCTTTCTTTTTCTTTTTCCCTTCTTCCTTTTTCTGTTTTTTTGTTTGTGTTCCGTCCTGAATGTGTAAAAAAATTAGTTTTTTTTTCTTTTTTTTCCTTTTTCTTTTTTGTTGTTCATCTTCTCTTCACTTTACTTTTTATTATTTTTCACTTCGTGATATTTTTAGTATGGAATTGCTATTTTCATATGTCTAGATGTAATAAACTTACTTCACATCTAACCCCTCAACCATGCGATCAAATGCTAGAAGATTCGTAGAGAGGAGCAGTAGCCCACGTAAGTCTATATTTTATTTTCCTAGGCGTTGTTAGTTTTCCCTATCGCATGCCTGGTTGTCTGTTCTTTATCGGGCTGATAAAACGTTTTTATATTGGCCAGGTCCATGAGTACGCCCGCAAGCGCGCCTCTCTTACTTTTCCTTTCACGTTGGTCTGGTTGGTTGGGTTGCACCAATACGGATTTTTGAATAGCTAAAATTGTTTGTTCGTTTTTCCTGCACTGGTTATTTGTGTTCTATTGGGCGATAAATTGCCAGTGGACATGCCACCACGCGAGGTCGTTATCCGCACCGCCCGTCCACACGCGATTCGTGCTAATTCAATACAAAGTTGAAGTATAATCTCCCATGGGCAGCGTACGTCAGCTCGTATAGCACTCGTATTTGCCTCTGCATGCCACCGTAAAGGCCCACATGGCAGCCTGTAGCGCCAACAGCTAGCTGCGTCAGGCGGGAGCGAGCCCCGCAGAGGTATTTATTGCACGGAAGTGACAACGGCTAGCTGCACCAGGTGGCAGCGAGGCGCGCGTTGATCACACTGCTAGGCACAACGGCTAGCCGGACGACGCTTCTTCGTGTCTTTCTAAACTCCCATGCTTCCTTGCTTCGGACGGTCATTCGAAACTGATCATCTTCTCCAATTCCTCCCAGCTCCCCTGGTCTGCCTAACTATGTGTTCATCCATGTCCCGTAGTAGTTTAACACCAACTCCATCTCACCACACGAGGAATCACATGCCTCCACTCCCTTCAGCGTAGGGTCTGCCTTATTTTTTTATGTTCTACTTGTTGCTAGCCGAACTGCATGTATCTTGCTCATGCAGCTGGTCTATCAATAATCTATCTACATACCGTTTGAGAGCGGACGCCATAACCGCAATTAGCCTGTCCCTAATGAGAAATAGGTGGAAACACGTTCATGCACCGAACGGCTCCCACCAAACAGCAAGGAGCGGCAGACCGTGCCTTCCAAAGGAAGTAACTGCCCACTCGCCGCACGCCGTTCACTTGCATGCAGCAATAAGAGAAGGCACTGCGCATCATCAATACACCCACTAACTCTACGCCGAATAATTTCACCCAGCATGAATTGATTATTTCAATTAACACGGGTGGTCCAGCAGGCTGAATCGCTAGCGGACAAGGCTGTATTACTACGATCATAAATGCTTGCTGGCCCACGAGCCCGATGGTATAGATAGAGTATTCTCATTTTCGAAATAATTTACACTGTGAGTGTTTGTCGAAGTTCAATTGCATGTCTATCATTAGACACACAACCATAAATGTCGACCTGCCTTGCAACTTTGTTCTGTTTTCCTTTTGTTTATTTTATTCTTTCTATTTGTTTTTTATTTTGTTCTTTCTTTTCACTTTGTGTTTTATTTTTTC